>NC_063337.1:88487295-88553666 GCF_021869965.1 Rhincodon typus | reverse complement strand
TCTGATGCTGCTTGGCCTGCTGTGTTCATCCAGCTCTACACCTTGTTATCTCTTTACACTATGGAATTCTTTTTGACTACACATTCAGTAACTGTAGAGGTGTGCAATTTATTGACTATTCATAAATCATGAAGACCAGCCAGAATCTATATGAGAATTCACAACAGAGTGAGAGAAAAGTAGGGGTTGTCCAAATAATTGGAAAGTGCTCAATATTACTGTGATCATTACAGAACTTGAGAAGGATGATCCAGAAACACTTGAACCCACGACATGTTTGACAGGACAAATGCTCGAGTCTGTTTTAATCCAAACAATTCAACAGATTCCAGTGAGGGCTATGTACCATATATTATAACAATGATTATATTTAAAATGCACTCCATTCACTGGAAAATATTTGGGGATATCCTAAGATGTTATGGAAATGAAAATTCTTCAGAGTTTCCTTCAGACCATTCGATAAAGAAACTTACATGTTTTAGCACTTACTATAAAAATCTCAGGAAGTCTCATTGCATTTTACAGCCAATGAAGTACTTGAGAGGTAACTGTCATACTGTGCTGTTGAATTGTAGGGAAATGCAGCAGCCGTTTTACACACAGCAAACAGCATTGTGGCAAATTCCCAAATATTAAGCCCTGATATTCTATAGCAATTATCACCTGGATCAGTATGAAGCACTTGGTAAAGGTTGTTTGAAGTAGTTCACTGCCATCAATTTTCCATTGACTTTGCTTTGTCTTTGGCATATCTAGTGATTAGTGGTAAAGTATATACATAAGAGGCACTGTTTCGATATTTAAAACTGGTTTATTGCATGATATAAATAAATACAATTTTATTTGGTCAGGCATAATTACCAAAACATTAGGGAAATTGTACAGCTATATCTACTCCCCCCCACAAAAGCTACTGTAGAACTCTTCATCTCCACCCAAAGGCTCCATGCCACATCAGTCAAATGGGTGGAGGCAATGTAACAGGAAGATCAAATCCTTCAGAGTCAACATTTTACAACAGACACAAATAACAGTGAACTACTTTAGTAATTTTTAAAAAATGGATATTGTTGAGAAGAGACAAATTTGCCAAATCCTTTGCTTTTACACTCATCAGGACAAACTCAATAATGCCAAGTTTCAAATAAGTATTTATATTACAGGAGAAAGCAGGATTATTCAGTAAAGCCAATTGGCTGAGGTGCTGCCATGGAGCAAGCAATGGGGAACTCATAGATATCTGAACGAGAAATACATGAAGGGGAGAAAATGAAAGGACCAGCCAATCACAGAAAGAACTACTGACCAGGAAAGAAAAGGAGTGACAATTGCAGAAAGAGAGACTACTTTGGTCTTTTTTCAAATGTGGTATTTGTTGTAATAGAGGAATTGTATTTACAGACGAACTGTCTTTACATTCTCCACAATGATGTTGAAGATTCCTTGTCGAAAATCGATGTATCTTTGATTTTTTGTAAGGAATGTCTGGGGGAGTTTGCACTTGTCATGCATTTAATGGTGAGACCATCATAACGTTGATCTAAAAGCTAATAAATACAGAGCATTATGTATAGTTCCTTGAAGCAACAAATACTAAGAACCTGCTTTCTATTGTGCTGAACACCAGAGATTATATTTTGAACAATTTGCTTTTTGATCCATTCTGTTGTGCTTTCACTTCATCTCACCCTCTTGTTTCCAAGTGAACTATGTCTCCACCAGCATAGAATAAATGTAAGGCATCAAGTACAATCAATAAACACACACATTCATGTCAAGATGTATAGACTTTATGTGACAGAAATATAGTGTTGGCCTTGCACTGTATGACAAAACAATTGGCCTACACTGGCTGAAAAAGTAAAAAGGAAGCAAGTCCAACAGAAGCATCCAAAAAGGGAATTGACTATGTACTTGAAAAGGAAAAAGTTGCATGTGCTGTTTGGCCAACATTCAGTATTCGATGTGCAGAAATTTCACGCAACCAAATTTGGGAAGAATGAAGCCATTATCTTCAGTCTCAACCATCAACATCAAATCCACAGATTTCACCCTTCATCCTTCTCCTCAGCCTGGCTGAGCCAAGCCCTGGGCAAGCCTGCATCCTATTTGACCCTAAGATGATTACCTCTGCTACCACAGACTTGTATAAGAGTGCCTGCTTCCAGCTCTATAAACATGTTCAGTTTCAACTCTGCCTCTGCCTAGCTTCTGCTGAAACCCTTATCTGTGCCTTTCTTAACTTGAGACCCGGCTATTGCATGATCTGGCTGACTTCCCACATTGACCCTTTAATAAACTTCAGCTCGTGTGGATTGCTGCATCTCATATCCTGACTTGCACAAAGTCCCATTCACACTCAACTCCTGAACTCACAGTCCCAAACTTCACTTCCAGTGCAGCAAATCATTGACTTTAACATTTGCATCCTTGTATTCCAATCTCTCCATGTCTCCTGCTCCCTGTCCGTTCGACTTCTTCACTCCTACACCATCTGAGTTATCTGCGTGCCTCCAATTCTCCAAGATGGTCACACATCACTATTTTTTCTTCACCCCACCATGAGCAGTTGTGCCTTCAGCTGCCTCAGCCCTAAGCTTTGGTACTCAATCCTTAAACCACTGCATGTCTAGCTTTCATTCCTCTTTGAAGTGCTTCTGAAAAAAAAAACTCTTTGACGACGTTTTTGGTCACCAGGTCTAACATTTCCTTGTGTGACTTAGTGTCAATTTTTTTTTTGCTAATGCTGTTGTGAAATACCTTGGGATATAACCCTGCATTAAGGCGCTTTAAAAATTGAAGTTATTATTTTGTGATTCTATGAGTAGCACTTCATAATTCCAGAGCTGTTGGTCAAAGACATGATATAATAAATGTTCCAATGTCTGTCATTCTCTCCAAGTCGACTTGTAAATTATGTCAGATGAATTTGCCCTGCTATTAACTAGTTTATGTTGATATGATATGCAAAAGTGTTTTTAAAAAATCATTGGGGAGTTACATTTTCTCAGTCTCTTAGTATTCACCTTCCTAAAAAAAAACATTTTTTTTTCCTGAGACTTCTTTAAATGAATATTTGCCGGCACACCACAGCTAAACATTCCTTCTCACTTAGTCACTCTTTTCTCGTATGTCTCTCATGAAAGTTGAAACAAAAAAAGAACTCCGTAATGTGGCATCTTCATTATGTGTCAGGATAAGATTTGCAGATGGCACAAAGACTGCACATGAGTAGAAAATTCCATCACTATTTCTAGTGCAGGATTTTCTACATCTAATGCGCTTGAGAAGAAATCAACTCACCAATTTCGGGACAATCTCAATGGAGTTTAGCTTGCTTTCAGAACAATGGGTATTAAATAAGAATTACATGTTTATATTTTTTTTGCATGGGGCACTTGAGGCAAACCAAAGTAAATGCCACAACATTAATCATATTCTTATGTATAAAGTGGAGTTAAGGATTATCAGATCAGGCATGATCTCATTGAATGGTAAAGAAGACTTGATGGACTGAATGGCCTACTTCTGTTCCTTTGTCTTATGGTCTTATGGTTTTGATGGCTGAATGCATTGTAACTTAGCGGTCAACTAGAATGCAATCTGCAATAATGGTGATAAATCATGTCATATAAGATGGTCTGTGTGTCAATCAAGTCATGAACCACAAAAATTGGAGGCTTATCAAAGGAGCTAGGCAACCAATGAGACCATTTTATAAGTGAAGATCTGAAGAGAACTTTTGATGGAACAAGGAAATGCCAAAATTCCATTAATATTTTTGAACATATCCTTTTCAACAGAAAGTGCACAAAAGTTCATGTAATATTCAATTAGTAATTTGGTAGTGACAAAACTAGAATACTTCTGTCAGAGGTTTTCATCTTGCATTCATCAAGATGAATCGTAAGAGGTACCAAGCCAAATAGGAAATAATATTGATACTCTATGAAAGGAAGTGCTGATTGGTTGTCAAGTGGACGCTGACTGGTAGTAGCTCGGTGTGAACTTCATTGAAAAGTTATTTGCCATTTTGTTTTCCTCTGCCTTGCAAGACATTGTCGTTCTGAGGAAGGGTCACCAGACCCAAAATGGTAACTCTGACTTCTCTTCACAGTTGCTGCCAGACCTGCTGAGCTCTTCCAGCAATTTCTGTTTGTGTTTCTGAATACATTGGAGTTGATTCCCGTAATCAATAAAGTTGTTCAATATTACAGCTAAAAACAAGATAATTGTCCCATTGAGTTTGTACTCGTTCTCGCAAAGAGCAATCCGATTTGACTCACTTACTTGCTCTTGCTTCAGATTTCTAAAAGTTTATTCCTTCAATAATTTATCCAATTTTCTTTTATTGGCTACTATTAAATTTGTATTCACATTCTTGGGCAGTGAATTCCAAGTTCTAACCATACACTACACTAAAATAGAACGGGATTTTCTCATGTCATTTCTATCTTTCCAAAAAAAATTAAATTCAGAAGACTGTAAAATAATTCTCTCTATCAAAAGCTTAGCTTAAACCTCTTTCCGGCAGTAGTATGTGGCAAGCCACTGAGGCAGGAGGAATGGATGGAAATTTATATTGTTCTTGACAACAGGCCCTTTCAACAAGGTGAGAAGCAGTCCCATAAGCTGCATGATAGCTGACAACTTGGCATCTTTGCAGATGATATACAACAGATAGAGATGTGCTTGTGTTGTTTGCTGCAGGGCAAGTCCACTGCCCTGCAGGTTAATGACCTTACCTAGCTTTCAGGCTCCTGCACATTTTAATTACTCTCTGACTTTAGTTGACTTACGCCGTCACTGTTGGAAGGTTATATTGAAAAGCACATGCTTCTCCTGTTAAATAATAAATTGGTGCGTTGGTGACCTCCATTTCCATTGCATATAGATTTGGAAAGTGTAAACACAGAAAGTTTAAAGATCATGCAGTCATGCTAAGGTATGCTGGGAGAATGTTCACCTCACATTTTTATATTCATAAGTTTTCATCCCAGCGGATCACAGGTCACATGTCTGGCTGCATGGTGGAATATTAATTCTTTATTTTCTTAGAATAGAATCCTTAGAATAGCATCCATACAGTTTGGAAACAGGCCATTCAGCCCAACAAACCCACACTGACCTTCCGAAGAGTACCCCACGCAGACCCACTTTATTCCTGTGACCCTGCACTTCCCATGTCTAACCCACCTAACCTTCACATCCCCGGACACTATGGGCAATTTAGCATGGCCAATCCACCTAAACTGTATATCTTTGGACTTTTCAGTGGAGAGTTGACTGAATTATCATGACAAGCCAATAAAACCTAAAATGCCAAGCCAGCCACTGAGGGCTACAAAACATCCCTTGCAAAGCAATCCCGTAATGAGGAAGGAGGCGGACTTTGTAACAGTAAGCATTCAGGGGCTTTATGCTTGAAAGTAAATAGTTTTAGCTGGTAACAATGCGTGGACAGAAGGTGCCTAACCAGCAAAATAAAAATCAGAAGAACTGTGGATGCTGCAAATCAGAAACAAAAACAGAAATTGCTGGAAAAGCTCAGTTGGTATCTGGGGAAGGGTCACTTGACCCAAAAAGCTAACTCTGATTTCTCTCCACAGGTGCTGCCAGACCTGCTAAGCTTTTCCAGCAATTTCTGCTTTTGTACCTAACCATCAAGCCTGCTAACTTGAACTGAAATTGGGATCCAGATAGGGTCCTATGGGACAAACAGAAATTTTGCAGGTGGAAATGAATTCAAAAACCTCAGATTATAAACGTCACTTCCTTTTTCTCAAATCCAATATTTTGGTTAAAGATTCTCAAGTTGCCATTTATACCTGCTGTAGATCCATCTTTCATTTCATCAGTCACCCTCAGTTGCTTTGCAGCAGCGCTACTAGCTCTGTTTAATTACTCATACTCTGGACCCTCACACAGACATTTCCATTTAATACTTTAATATCTGTTCTCAACCCCATACTTTCCTCTACACTGGCTTTGTATTTATTTTTGAGCTATTAATTTTTTTTTTTCTGAAGAAGCGTCTAGGCCCGAAACATCAGCCTTCCTGCTCCTCTGATGCTGCTTGGCCTGCTGTGTTCATCCAGTTCTACACCTTGTTATCTCAGATTCTCCAGCATCTGCAGTTCCTACTATCTCTGAAATCTTACACCTCTTCCAGTTCTCAGAATAGGTCATCAGCCTGAAACATTGGACTGAATCATAACATTTCTTTGGCTAAATGAATGTTGCGTGGAGTGGTTTTGGAAATTTTCTCACCATGAGGTCTGGCGAGATTTCTCACCATATTTTACCAAACGAATCTCATTAACTAGCTACTCCACCCTTATAACATCCCTCACAATACTGGCATTCTGAAGCTGTCCTGTTCATAGACAGACCAGTTCTAAACATGTGGCCGAAGGGGAAGATGGTGCCATGACAGGGAGCTGGAGGTGATGTGGACAGACTTATGCAAAGAAAGAGGATCCTCTTCCAGGAGGGCTGGCAGAGGAGGCCACACTATCAGACCCTGGCAGCCTGGTCAGAGGTCAACACTGAGTCATGCTGCATCCACAATCCAGAGAAACGGCCAGCAGTGCCATCAATGACCACCTCTGCACTGCTACCTCGCACTCACTCTATCTCTGACACTGCTCCTATCTCCCACCAGGCTCATGTTCTGACATTCTCACCATTGCATGTAGCATCTACTCTCACCCCAGTTTCCCACAATACCAGGTCTGAGGAAGGGTCACTGGACCTGAAACGTTACCTCTGATTTTTCTTCACAGACGCTGCCAGACCTGCTGAGCTTTTCCAGCAACTTCTGTTTTTGCTCCCACAACACTAACCCTGCGTCATCTCTACACTGCTTACTGAATACCTTTGAACACCTCATTACCCTTCCGTACCTGCACCAGCAACAACAGCTATCCCACCCACTTACAGAATCCCTCCCTCTCTCTCATTGCAGAAGCACACAGCCTACAAGAAGGCAAAAAGGGCTCAGAAGGCTGGAGGAGTACTCAATATTAGACTCCTAAATCCATACAAAGATATAATCCAGGCCGTGGTAGGAGAACACCAGGACCAGTCCTGCAGGAATGCTGAGGTATCCACCTCCAAAAAACCCTGTGCATACTATATTTCATTCGCCTGAAACTGCCATAGAAACCCTCCTGTCTGTGTCATTCAATACACACCACTTCTAACCATGAGTCATGATGCGTTCTCTCTCTTCTGTCTTTCAGGTGCTGGTAGGATGTCCATCAGCTCCCATCACTGGACATGACATGTCCCTGTCGAACCAAACACCTCCCCTCTACCCCAGGAGCTGAAACCTCCTCCCCCACTGCCAGACCTGACAACAACCAGCACCCAGTAAGACCTTCATCCCTCTCACCTTGAGACCCAACACAATTCCTCCAGTGCCCTGCAGGGCTTCCCTCTGATTCCACCATAACCCGACAGACCTTCCGGACCCCAGGATTCCACTCCGCCTCCCTGAACTGACACCCTGAGACCCCGATACTAAACCCCCTCTCCCCCAGAGATACTGACACTCCCTCACTCCTGTCTGTGCTGAAATCTCTTGCCCACCACAATCTATCTTAGAGAGAGACAAAAAAATGGCAGATGCTGGAAGCCAAGGTAGACGAACAGGCGGCTGGAAGAACACAGCAAGCCAGGCAGCATCTGGAGGAAAGGAGCAGTCAATGTTTCGGGTATTACCCTTCTGATCCAGTCCTGAAGAAGGGTAATACCTGAAACGTTGACTGCTCCTTTCCTCCAGATGCTGCCTGGCCTGCTGTGTTCTTCCAGCCTCCTGTTTGTCTACAATCTATCTTAAATAGGGTGAAATCACCCCAGAGGTGATGGAGCCGTGTTAATATCACTGCAATAGTAATCCTGAAGTTCAGCCAACTGCTTTGGGCATATGGGTTCAAATCCCACCAGGACAACTGGTTACATTTAAGACAGAGAAATATCATATAAAATCATGATCAGTAGTTTCTAGCATCATAGAGTCATACAGCACAGAAAAAGACCCTTTCATCCAACCAGTCCATACCGACCATAATCCCAAACTAAACTAGACCCATCTCCCTGCTCTGGCCCATATCCCTCCAAACCTTCCCTATTCACGTACTTATCCAAATGTCTCTTAAACATTGTAATTGTACGCACTTCCACCACTTCCTCAGGAAGTTCATTCCACAAGCAAACCACCCACTCTATAAAACATTTGCCTCTCATGTCTTTTTAAAATCTCTCTCCTTTCACTGTAAAAATGTGCTCCTCATCTTGAAATCCCCCATACTAGGGAAAAGACACCTACAATTAACTCTATCTATACCACACATTATTTTATAAACTTCTATCGGGTCACCTCTCAACCTCTTATGCTCCAGTGAAGGAGTCCCAGCCTACTGAGCCTTTCTTTATAACTTAAACTTTCCATACCTGGCAACATCCTGGTAAATCTCTTCTGAACACTCTGTAGCTTAATAATATCCTTTCTATAACTGGGCGACCAGAACTGGACACAGTATTCCAGAAGAGGCCTCACCAATGCCCTGTACAACATCAACATGACTTTCCAACTCCTATACTAAAAGGACTGAGCAATGAAGGCAAGCATGCTAAATGCCATTTTAACCACCCTGTCTATATGTGGTGGAAATTTCAAAGAATTATGTACCTGAACCCCTAAGTCCCCCTGTTCTACAACACTACCCAAGGTCCTACCATTAATTGTATAAGCCCTACCCTTGTTTGTTGTCTCAGAATGTAACACCTCGCATTTATCCAGCTTGAACTCCATCTGCCATTTTCCAGCCCGTTGACTGCTTTGATTAAGATCCCTCTTTAATCTTAGAAAACCTTCTTCACTATGCCACTAATTTTGGTGTCATCTACAAACTTACTAACCATGCCCTCTATATTCTCATCCAAATCATTTATATAAATGACAAACAAAAGAAGACCCAGAAACAATCCCTGTGGAACACCGCTGGTCACAGGCCTCCAGTGTGAAAAGCAGCCCACCACCACCACTCTCGATCTCCTGCCATTACGCCAATTATGTATCCAATTGGCAAGGTCACCCTGAATCCCATGTGACCTAACTTTACTAATTAGTCTACCATGTGGAACCTTGTCAAAGGCTTTACAAAGTCTAAGTAAACAATGTCTACAGGTCTGGCCTCATCAATCTTTTTAGTAACTTCCTCAAAAAACCCAATCAAGGCTGTTAGACACGATTTTCCTCACACAAAACCATGTTGACTGTCCCTAATCAATTTTTGCCTCTCTAAATGTCCATAAATCCTAAATTTTATAATCATCTCCAATTACACAACAAAAGTCAGACTCACAGGTCTATAGGCCCTTGATTTCTCCTTACAAACTTACTTAAACAACGGTACAACCTTAGGCAACTTCCAGTCATCAGGCACCTCATTCGTAGTTATAGATGATGCAAATATTTCTGCAACGGGTCTCACAATTTCCTCTCTTACATTCCACAACATTCTGGGATACATTAGATCAGGTCCTGGAGATTTATCTACCTTTATATTCTCTAAGACCTCCCGAACTTTGTTTTCTGTAATGTGAACTGTTTTTAAAACATCAAAATTTATTCTTCTGTGTTCTCTAGTCTCCATTTCTTTCTCCACAGTCAAAACTGGTGTCAAATATTCATTTCATATCTCTCCAATCTCCTCAGGTTCAACACAAAGATGACCTCCTTGATCTTTAAGGGGCTCTACCCTCTCTCTAGTTAACCATTTGCTCTTAATATATTTGTAGAATCTTTTTGGATTATCCTCAACCTGATCTACCAATGCTATCTCATATCCCCTCTTTGCCTTCCTGATTTCTTTCTTAAGAATTCCCCTACCCTGTTTATATTGATTAAGAAATTTAATTGAACCAAGATGTCTGTATCAAAAATAAGATCCTCTTTTATTCTTGGCTAGAACCACAATATCTTTATTCATCCATTGTTCCTTTATCTTACCAGCCTTACCCATCACTCCAAAAGGAACATAATGCCTCTGAACTCTCGTCATCACACTTTTGAAAGCCTCCACTTGTCAGTCATGCTTTTACCTGCAAACAGTCTACTCCAATCAACTCTTGAAAGTTCTTATTTGCCTTACTCAAATTAAAAACTTTAAGTCTTATGGAAGGCTTATCCTTTTCCATAAACATTTTGAAACTGATAGAATTATGATCGCTAAACCCAAAGTGATCCCCCACTTTTACTTTAGCCACCTGTCCTGCCTTATTGCTCAAAATAAGGTCTAGTTTTGCTCCTTCTCTAGTAGAACTATCCACATATTGATAAACAAAATTTTCTTGAACACATTTGACAAACACTTCATCATCCAAATTGTTAACACTATGGTAGCACCAGTCAATGTTTGGAAAATCTTGAACTTATAATGGAAACTTTGACAAGGCATGGTAGTTGAAGTGTAATGTGGATAAATGTAACTAAAGGGGTCAAAGGCTATGAGGAGGAAATGGGAACAGGAGTTGAATGATCAATCATGATCATATTGAATGGTGGAGTATGTTTGAAGAGCTGAAAGGCCAATCCCTGTTCCTATTTAGAGTCATAGAGATATTCAGCATAGAAACAGATCCTTTGATCCAACTTATCCATGCCGACCAGATATCCTAAATAAATCCAGTCCCATTTGCTAGCATTTGGCCCATATTCTGCCCCCCAAACCCTTCCTATTCAGATACCCATCCAGATACCTTTTAAATGCTGTTATTGTGCCAGCCTCCACCACTTCCTCTGGCAGCTCATTCCATACATGCACTACCCTCTACGTGAAAAAGTTGCACTTAGGTCCTTTTTCAACCTTTCCCCTCTCACCTTAAACCTATGCCCTCTCATTTTGGATTCCCCCACCCTGGGGAAAAGACCTTGTCTACTTATCCTATCCATGCCCTTCAAGACTTTGTCGACCTCTATAAGGTCACCTCTCAGCCCCTGACGCTCCGGGGAAAATAGCTCCAGTCTATTTAGCTCCTCCCTATAGTTCAAAGCCTCCAAGCCTGGCAACATCCTTGTAACTCTTTTCTGAATCCTTTCAAGTTTCACAACATCCTTCCTATAGCAGGGAGACCAGAACTGCAGAGAGTATTCCAAAAGTGGCCTAACCAATGTCCTGTACAGTTGCAACATGACCTCCCATTTCCTACACTCAATTCACTGACCAATAAAGACAAGCATACCAAACGCCTTCTTCACTATCCCATCTACCTGCAACTCCAGTTTCAAGGAACTATGAATCTGCACTCCAAGGTCTCTTAGCTCAGCAACACTCCCCAGGACCTTACTGTTAAGTGTAAAAGTCTTGCCCTAATTTGCCTTTCCAAAACCTTTTTTTTATTTTTCCATGTTTTCCTACACTTTGTCATCTTGTGCCTAAGAAATCTACTCATCAGGCAATTGACTTACCTGGCCCCTAGCTTTCCTGGCAGGCTACCCACCTAGAATGCTTTTTACATTACACTCCAACCCATACTCGCCTTGCATCCTACTTATCTAGCATCCTACTTTTTATACCACCATAGCACCTACCCACCTGACACCCTAGCAACTTATGCTCCTGTAACCTCACACTTACCTTACATCCTAACTCTTTCACAGGAGCTGTCAATGTAGAAACAGTGTTCTGTCAAAAATTAGGTGTTGTTTGCCTCCCACCAATTATCCTGCATGAGAAAGGTCCTGTCAAACATGAACTATGGCTCTACATTTCTGAATGAGCCCTGATCAGAATCTCTTATCAGACATGAAAAACTCTTTCCGAGCAGAAAAAAAAAGTAGCAGATGGCAAACTGTGTGTGATTACCATTCCTACAGAAAATATGACTCATTATTTTTCTTTTACTTTACCAAGACATAGACTATTGTGTATAAATGCACTGTTTGATTTTGCATTGTGTTTTTTGTTCAGAATATAGACTTACTTTTGTACGGTGCCTTGCACCACCACATAAATTACTTTACAGCCAAGCTTTGCTGTGCAGGGAGAAGCCATTCAGTCTAATGAGTCTGTGCCGACACTCTGAAAAGTATCCCACCCAAAACCCCCATGTTTACTACGGCTAACCAACCCAGCCCTGACAATTTAACATGGACAATCCAGCTAACCTGCACATCTTTAGACTGTGGAAGGAAACTGAAGCATCAAACCCACACAGACTTGGGAAGAATGTACAAAATCAATAGTCACCCAAAATTGGAGTTGAACCCAGATGTCTGGTCCTGTGAGGGAGCAGCGGTGACCAATGTCCCACCCAGCTTTAAGTGCAACCCCTGCTGTCATGTGGACAATATCACAGTCAATTTGCAAATGGCAAACTCCCAGAAGCAGCAATACAGAAGTGGCCAATTTTTAAAAAATGCTGATTCAGGAATATTGTTAGTTAAGAAAAAACTTGGGAGAAATCCATTCTCTTCATTGTACTGCATGTCATGCTATGGAATCTTTATCTTTTATGGTGTGGTTTTAGCTTCACACCTAAGTTTGGATTCAAGGTAGATTGTTCAAAGAGAAGACCAAGGCAAGAATTGTCTATGTTAATTGTCCAAAATGCCACAGAGTGTTGTTTATTACATGTTTACATATATGCTACTATACATCATTATCTAAAGATTCTGGGCTCTAATTTAATGTTTACATTGTTAAGTTATCTACATGTTTTTCTTGCTTCACTCTACATTTTATAAAATGAACTCCATCCATACCAAACTATTTATACCCAGTGGAAAGTATCTCTGAAACTACATGGAAACAGATGCTTCAATCCAACTCGTCCATGCAGACCAGATAGCCTGACCTAATCTAGTCCCATCTGCCAGCATTTGGCCCTCATCTCCCTAAATCCTTCTTATTCATATACCCATCCAAATGCCTTTTAAATGTTGTAATTGTACCAGCCTCTACCACTTTCTTCAGGGTCCGAAAGCATTTACCCAATATCTCCTCCTAAGTTTTTTCTTCCCTTATCATAAATTTTTTTTTTAAACATTTACAAATGATTTACTTAGGTGACTTCTTTTTACAACATTTATGACAGATTTTAACCTTATCTCTCTCACCTCTCCCAAGGCTTTGACTTGGTTTGTGTGTGGCAATAAGTGAGTGAGGTAAGCATCTCATGAGGTACAGAAAATAAACAACTTGAGGTAAAGTTGGTGGGCTTTCTTTTTTTTCATTACTGACTTCCTTTAGATCACATTTTTAAACAAACTGCAGCCCAACCACATGTCCTGATAGATAGTACTTTGAAGGATGGTCCTGCATTGATGTAACTGCAGGAATATATGGGGAACTTGTGCCTCTTTCTTTACTATCAATCATATCTGGATCAGCTGATGATGTTAGTTCTCTGAGGAAAGATCAATGTTGTTCAGCTCTGGATAATTGTTCTGCATCTGAAGAAATTTGTTTCAGTTCAATATTGACCTGTTCTGCATTTGATTTGGTGTTCAAATGTTGCTCAAAATATTAGGAATTATGCTTTCCATATTTGCCAATTTCTGATCGATCAAATGGATCCGATAGGTTGAACTTATCTGGTGGATAGATTGGTGTCAGTTTTTTTTTGTACTGCCTGATTTTTAACAGGCACTTGAAGTTATTGATTATTTCCTTGATTTGGATGACATTCATTTGGATTTTGATCTGCTTTTAAAGACTTGTTTTGTTGCTCTGCTTTATCCAGTTTGTGTCCAAATCACTGCACAGAAGCTCTTAGCCCCTCTTCAAAGAATTTTATGTACAGCATTTTAAAAGTTTTAAAGAAGGAGGAATGAATTTCTACAGAGTTTTTCTCACTCTTAGAATCATACAGTACTGATTGGAACAAAAACAAAAATTGCCGGAAAGTCTCAGCAGGTCTGGCAGCATCTGTGGAGAGAAATCAGAGTTAACATTTCAGGTCAAGTGATCCTTCTTCAGAACTGATGGCAGCTACAAAAAAGGTGGTTTTCATTAGAAGGTAGAGTCGGGTAGCGGGTAAGGAGTGAATGACGGGTGGAGATAGAGCCCCAGAAGAGAGAAGAATAGTTGGACAGACAAAGGAGTGGATAACAGTCAGCCTAGGAGAATGACTAGCTGCTAATGGGAATTATTAGTAGCTAACAATGGGTTCTGCATAATAACAGTCTTTGTGATAATGAGGCCTGGTGTATGACAGTTGGGATAATGAATTGGGAGAAGGTGCCTCAAGCCTTAAAAAATGGTGAAGTCAATATTGAGTCCAGAAATGTGTAGAGTTCCAAGCACAAATGAGGTGTTGTTCTTCCAGCTTGCGCTGTGCTTCACTGGAACACTGCAGCAGGCTTGAGACAGAGATGTCGGCAGGGAACAAGGTGGTGTGTTGACGTGGCAGGCAATTGGAAGCTCAGGGTCTTTTTTGCAGTCAGAACGTAGGTGTTCTGTGAAGTGGTATGCTTTGTTTCCTCCATGTAGAGAAGACCACATTGTGAGCAGCAAATGCAGCAGACTAGATTGAGTGAAGTGCACAAAGCATGTTTACTTGGAAGGTGCGCTTAGGACCTTGGATAGCGAGGAGGGAGGAAAATAAAAGGATAGGTGTTACACCTTCTGTGGTGTACTGATTGAGGTCATTCAGCATACCAATATATTGCTCAAATTCTGCCACTGTACACACCTCTCAGCAAGATTCATGGATAGCAAATGTCGCTACTGCAAGTGGCAAAACCGTTCAATGCCTCTCATCCACACTAGCCCCAAACTGTTAACCCTTACTTTAACTTCATTCACTCACTTGGAACACCTTACGCCACCTCTCCTGCCCCTTCATCACCGTCAAAAACTCTCTTATCCATTTCTATCATAATCAATCCTTACCTTCCAACTCAAACAAATGGATCGTGGACAAAGGCTAGTGGCAGAGTACTAGACAGTAGTCTCCCCACCCCACATGAAGAAAAGATGCTGAAGTTGGCTAGGAAAGAGGCCAACCATTCACATAGGGATGCTGAGACGCCTCCCCTTACAAAACAATTGAGCGACACTCATTGAACTGTGCTGCACTGCTCTCCCATTAACTCCAGAGGAAGCTCATTCTTATCCTGAACAAGCTTTTACTGCTTTTTCTCAATTAATTACCTCACATCTCTTACACAGGCACTAGTGGGACCTAACAGCCTGGAATGTGAAGAAGGAAACCACCAGAGATCTTCAGTTCCATCTCCATGTCTGAGGAGGAACCCACTCAACCCTCAGAGGATGCACCAGCAAGGTATTTACCTTCACCTTTCACCAAAGCAGAAACTTTCACCTCAGTCAGTTCTCTTTCTAGACTAGACTCAGGAGCACAATCTAGTGAGCGCATTATTAGTACATCTGCACAGGCGGTTGAGGAATAAATGTATCAGGTTTCTGAGAGCTTAGAAGGACTATCGGTGACTCGGCATCTGCTCAGTACCAGGAAGACTGAGTGCTGATTCAGGCCCAGGCAGAAGATGGATCCATGATCTTGGTCATGAGTGACTTTGTCAAAATGCACAGGAGCCTCAGCAACAGCAGACAGGTTTGTCAGAGGCATTCAGTAATCTGGACTGATGGTTATCGGAGACCATCAACAAGAACAGTTCTGTGCTATCTTCAGTACTTCTGGTCACATCCAAAGGACCAGTTGGCTACTGCCATGGACACCCAGGTCCAGATACAGAGGTGTTAGTTTAGTGGTATTGTCACTGCACTATTAATCCAGAGACCTCGGTTTGAATCTCACCACAGCGGATTGTGAATTTTTAGTTCAACGAAAACCTGGAATTAAGAGTCTGATGATGACCATGAATCCATTGTGGAATGTGGGAAAACCCCATCTGATTCACTAATGCCCTTTAGGGAAGTATACTGCTATGTTTTCCTTGTCTGGCCTACATGTGACTCAAAATCCACAGCAATGAGTATGACTGTTAGCAATCAGGAACTGGCAATAAATGTTGGTAGCAATTATCCCATGAATGTTAGCAATCATCCCATGAATGAATAAAAGAAAAATGAATTTTAAAAACGGACACAATGTTTGTCAGCTATGCATATGTACCCCATTGCTGGTACTCAACATCAATGGCAAGGCAACTGGGGGGCCGGAGGGGTGAAGGAATTTATTCTCACTGCAGGTGCCTCTTGCTCTCAAGGAGTCAGGTTCTATGTGTAGGCACCCAGCTGGATGAGCAGTCACATACAGGGTTCCTCTCAGGACTCTCAGAGACATCCTGACCCTCCCTATTCCTCTGAGTATGTCATGCCAAAGCTTGCAGAAGTCCATATTGAGTGTGAGCATCCATCTGGGCACCCCACTCTCAGCAGGGCTACTACCTCTCGGCCCAAGTAGCCCTAGGGATAAACAGCCAAATCTTCTCGGCCAACTACAGAGCAGGCTTCCTCCACTCCAACTGCAGAAGTCAGAACTACACTTAGGTATAGAGGAAGGCAAAGAAAGAAAATAAGTTTACTGAGAGTACATGTGTGACACAGATGACACTTCATTTGTAAATAATCCTGCACTTTTGTAATTATATGTCCACTTACACTATTTTAAATGTGTGCTCTGTTCTCCTGTTAGCTGTCAGACCAAGCAATATCACATCATTTGAGAGATGCAGAGCCTCTTCACATCCCACGGATGAAAGAAGTTTTAATGCATGAACATTGCTCATCTCTCACAAGCAACTGACTCCTTGACTGCATATTCTGTCAGATGTCAGGGATCCTCGAATAGTCGAGATAACTGCTGTAGCCAATGCAGTGCAATTTAATGTAGACAGCACTGAGACTACATTCAATATGCAGAGATTGTTGTAGTGCCTACCCTTTGTACATCATCTTTATTTATGCTCACATACCACCCATCTCTGCAGACAATGTTGCATTCTATGTGTCAGCTTTACAACGGAACACAGTGCCATTCAAGGCTGGGAGCTATACAATTGAAAATTCACATCTCCACTTTCCCTCACGGTTCAGTGGCTCACTGAGAGAAACTCTGCCCCTCTCGGGTTAAATGCTATCCTACAGGATGCTCAAACATTTCAGGACAAATTATTGATTTGTGAAAACACTGTAACATTGAAAGATAACTAATAATGGAAGGGTAGAAAAAAGCTTCCTGACAAACAAGGGTCAGTGTTGGGACCACAACTTTTTAATTTATACATTAATGAAGGAACTGAGGGCACTCTGGTTAAGTTTACAGATGATACAAAGATAGCTAGAGGGACAGGTAGTACTGAGGATGTGAGAAGGCTACAGAAGGATTTGGACAGATTAGGAGAGTGGGCAAAGAAGTGGCAGATGGAATACAACATGGGAAAGTGTGAGGTCATGCACTTTGGTAAGAAGACTGGAAGCATGGGCTATTTTCTAAATGGGGAGAAGATTCGGAAGTCTGAAGTGCAAGGAGATTTGGGAGTTCTAATTCAGGATTCTGTCAAGTTAAACTTGCAGGTTGAGTCAGCAATTAGGAAGGCAAATGCAACTTTGGCATTTATTTTGAGAGGACTTGAATATAAAAGCAGGGATGTACTTCTGAGGCTCTATAAGGCTCTGGTCAGGTAACATTTGGAGTATTGTGCACAGTTTTGCGCCCCATATCTCGGGAAAGATGTATTGAGCGGGTTCAGAGGAGGTTAATGAGAGTGGTCCCAGGAATGAAAAGCTTAACATGTGAGGAACGTTTGAGAACTCTGGGTTTAGAAGGATGCGGGAGAATCTAACTGAAACTTACAGAATACTGAATGGTCTGGGCAGAGTGGATGTTAGGAAGACGCTTCCATTGGTAGGAGAGACTAGGACCCAAGGGCACAGCCTTAGAGTAAAACGAAGTCCTTTTAGAACGGAGATAAGGAAAAACTTCTTCAGCCAGAGAGTGGTGAATCTATGGAATTCACTGCCACAGAAGGCTGTGGAAGCCATGTCATTGAGTATAGTTAAGGCAGAAATAGATAGGTTCTTGATTGTCAAGGGAATCAAGGGTTACGGGGAGAAAGCAGGAGAATGGGGCTGAGAAACATATCAGCCATAATTGAACGGCAGAGCAGACTCAATGGGCTGAATGGCCTATTTATGCTCCGATGTCTTATGGTCCCATGGTCTTAATTACTCACAACCGACTGCCTATCATGTCAGCCTGCACTGTACAACACTTGTAATCCACATACTGGCAGAAACATTCATAGCCACTTGATTTCAATGCCATGACATGTCATTGCCCTGTCACTGCTGCTTTCTCCCAAACGTTAAGGAGGTCTGATAAAGTGCAGATGTTTTCCAATGGGATCAGCTGAAAATACCACATGTACAATCATATGGATAACAGAGCATTTATTTTCTAACCAAAAAGTTCAAGGAGTGCAGAAATGAACAGGTCCATGTGCGCTGTGAACTGATCAGGGTCTGCTTGCCGTATAACTAATAGAAAGTAACACAATAAAAGGATATCCAAACCCAGCTCATTCGTCCTGGAAGCAGGAAGCAATGAGATTTTGTCCTCACCAACTCAACAATGCATAGCTTTAACAAAATCTCGTGGATGTCACTCCAGATCAGTGTCCTTATCTTCATCTACAGAGGATTGTTCTTGGCCCTCCATCTTAATCTGCAACCAGCACATTCCGTCTTTGTCAACTCTAGTTATGAAGAACACACCATGCCATAATAATGCAGCACATTTTTTCTGGGCTTTGATTCAAGGTACTACATCCTGGCAGCTCTCAGGATATCTGGGATACAGTTCAAGAATCTGGCGTTTGTGGTCACATTGATGGAGAGAAAGCCTTTTTTGGCTGATGAACTTGACAATTTGGTAATGGAGTGTTCTGAAGCCATGTACGTGCTGTCTATTTTGCCTGCATCTGGGGGACATCAGGGCTGTTGAAAAGTCCTACTGTCTGAGCTTGCTCGACTCTCCTTTTTCAGGGAAGAAGGTTAAAATCAGTAGAAAATGACATCTATGACTTCCCAGATGAATTTCTGGCGAGTGGATTAGAAGCAAACACACAGTCTTTCCTTGGAACATTCCACCGACAAAAATCTTCAAGGCAGCTGTGATCTTGACAGGCACTGGATTGGGATGGCCACCCAGATTTTTCAAACGCAGGTTCTGCTTCAGTGGATAGCACAGTTCAGTGATGATGACCCAGGAGTCTTTTATTTTGTATCTGCATTTTGGAGGGCTGTAGACAATGATGGTGAGGTGGGTGGATTTAGGCTCTGGTCATTCTCTTCCCTGACCTTGGTGGATTTTCAGCTGCTTTTTTCCCTGTTGAGATTGTGCAGCAGCCATAAGAGGTGCCTGTACTTTCTGGGTTTGGTGATGACATTACAATTAATGGTCTTCTTTGACACAGCCATATCATATTCAACAATGCCACAAGGAAACCTCCAAGCCCTGGTTCCATCTCAGAAGAACAATCAGATAATCTGTGGGAAATGTCGGAAATAGAGCAGCATTTCAGTAATGTTACTCCTGAAGCCTTATATCAAACACATTGAAGTGACATGTTATAGCATCACATAGTGTATCATAGAGGCTCCGCCTTCCCAGGAAGCTCAATGCATTACCTCAATATGGAGCTCTGAGCTCAGTAACTTTATTCAGATGTATACTACACAGCCAAGTCACCAAAGCTATGTTGGAAGAGTTAAAGGCAAGCTCGTCTTCATTGTTATAGTACCCCCTCCTAAAACAAGCCACTCTTCAACATCACAGAACATGACATCACTTACTTACGGTTAACTGTGCAATGTTCCAATTCTAAAGTGTTGTGTCCCAGTGTTTACAACAAAGAAATGATGCAGAATTGGCCAAGTCAGGCGGAACTTTTAAGTTTGTATTTCCGTATTTGCATATCTCACATAATTAATGCAAAGCACATAATGATCATGATGCTTGAGGTCATGAGTAATTTTCATGGTTGCCAAAAGAATGACCTTTCATTGGAATCCACTCTCTTGGCAGATGAGTCACACTACAGAACCAGTGAATACGGGATTAATGCAATTGCCCTTAGCAGGACCTCTTTATATCACTGTCGATACATCTAATTTACCCTCTGAGCCCACATGAATATCCATGCCCTTGTTGGCTACTGTCCTTATATTGCAAATTTTGATTGGAAATTGTCCAAACACCTACCTCCCATAGCTGCTTGTCCTTCAGCACCCTACTTTACCCAGAAGTGCTGCTGGAATTGGAACAAATGTGACAGATGATATTTACTGCACTGAAATAAGTGATACACCCTGGGAGGAATAATGCTGAGATGCAGTATAAAAATAAGGTTACATTTGTGTGGGTTGTAGGAGCAGAGAAATCTGGAGGTCTACATACAAAAAATCATTGAAGGTGGCAGGGTAGGTTGTAAAAGCAGTTACTAAAAGTTTCTGGCTTTATATATATCTTTTATAGTTGAGGCATAGAGTACAAAAGCAAAAATGTTTTGGTTAACTTTCAGAAAAAAAAACTCGTTTGACTACAGCCAGATTTTCAGCCTACTTCTGGACACCACAAGTGAGGAGGAATGTGAACATATTTGAGAGAGGGCTGAAAATAAATTTTAAAATCGTTCTGCGTTGGGAGACTTAAGTTTGATAGTTTGAAGAAATTGGGTAGTTTCTAAAGAAGAGAAAGTTGAAGGTTGTTTTGATTGAGATATTCAAAACCATAAGGCGATTAGACAGAATAGACAGGGAGGATTTTCTCCATTGGCAGAAGTGACAAGAAACAAATTGGCAAAAGAACCAAAGGCAATATGAGGAAAAATATGTTTGTACAGCGAGTGATTAGGATTTGGGTTCACTGCCCAAAACTGTAGTGGAGGCCAATTACACCACGGTTTTCAAAATGGTATTGGTTAATTTTCTGAAGAGTAACTCATTGAGTAATAATGTGGAAAGAGTGGGGAAGGGGCATGAGCTGGGTTCGGAGAGTTGGCACAGACACTGTGATCTGAATGTATTGCTTTGTGCCACTACTGCCCTTTGATTCTATAACTAACAGCCATTTTCCCCAGACTCTGAGCAGGCTGCCCACATGCTTGTGTTTCCCACATAGCCCAGATAGGATGGAAAGAAAGTAAGAATTGGATAAACTCACCTAAAATATGATTCAAGAGAGAATATAAAAGATGCAAAGTCAAGTTAAGCTTTTTAGTGTGGCTCCTGTTCAGGCTTCATGCAGCTGTAATGCTTCTTTTTTTCTGATTTCTTTTTCTAATCATTCAATTTTCTCCTTTTACCCTCCCTGCTTCTTTCCTCGATCATATTTAAGTGCTAATCCATAGGCAGTGACAACCTGCCATCTGGGCAGTGTCAGCTGGCTACTTAATTCTGAAGGCCCAAATCTGCCCTCCTCTGATGCCAACGCAAGTGCAGGTTCAGACATAAGTGTGATTAATTTAGCAGACATTCTCCAGAATACAGCAAAAAAAATCTATTTCATTGAAACTAGGCCTGTCAAGTTATATTTTTTTGGTCTCAACCAGTGCTTAAAATAATACAGACAGACAAGCCAACACGCACAAAAAGAGAAGCAAATCTGTATTGTAAGATTTAATCTCCTTCTGTTACTACTGCTCACTTAGAAACTCTACCATTTCTTGACATCTCAGCTGCCATTGCGCACAAAGGCTCTCCTGTACCCAGTTATTTTTGATGCATTAAATTAAGCCAACCTTAGTCAAACTCCACTAGTAGGAAATTTCTGCCTGCCTACAACATAAAATCTAATTCATAGGCGCATGACCTTTAAAAATAATCAAGTTGCAACATTTTATTGAGTGCTGAAAATGAAATAAGTATTATTTTCGCAGGAGCTAAGATTTAATAATTAGCTTTGAATAACAATAGGATAAACTCACCTCCTGTCTCCCTGAAGTCTGTCCATCATCTACAAGGCACAAGTCAGGAGTGTGATAGAGTACTCCCCACTTACCTGGATGAGTGCAGCTGCAACAGCACTCAAGAGCTTGGATAAAGCAGAGTCCTTTTGATTGGCACCACATCTGCAAAAAATCCACTTCCTCCACTGCCGACATTCAGTAACAGCAGTGTGTACCACCTACAAGATGCCCTGCAGTTATTCACCAAGGATCCTTCAACAGTATCTTCCAAACCCACAGCCACTACCATGCAGCAGGACAAGGGTAGCAGGTGCATGGAATACCACCACCCACAAGTCCACCCCCAAGCCATTCACCATCCTGACTAGGAAATGTATGATCATTCCTTCAATATCGGTGGATCAAAATCCTGGAATTCCTTCCCTTTTGGCATTGTGTGTGGATTTACATAGACCAAATGGACTGCAGGAGTTCAAGCAATCAGCTCACCACCACCTTCTCAAACGCAACAAGGGATGGCCAATGAATTCCAGCCCAGCTAGCAATACACAACATTCCATTAATAAATTATAAATAGATGTGAAGTTTGCTTTTACTGGCCAATACTGACTCCACTGTAGACTTAATTTAATAGCAATGAACCATGTGGGATATTCCATGACAGGCAATACATAAATACACAATCATTCTTTCTTATTACAATTTTATTCTGAAATGCTGTTTGGTGCTGACTGTAGCTCAGCTGGTGTACTATCCACACTGAGTCTGAAAGTTGTATGTTCAAGTTACACAGACCTCACTTTCTTAATTTGACTGACTATCCTTATACCACACCTCAGCCACCACTTCCAGATGCCTTCACACATCTCCACGTCTCTATTCCTATGTCTGTTGGCCCTAGATTCCTCTTCTACTCCTTAAAGCCCCCAACCTCATTCAAACTACCCTCTGGTTCCACCATTGTTTCACCCTTGCCAGTCCCATGACTCTATGCAACCTGCCATTTTTAGCTGTCTTGTGCCACAGAAATCAACGAAGAAAACCACTCACCCAGATACAAACTGCTCAAAGCTAACTGTAGGATGCTACCATTTGACAATCGTGAACTGGGTGCCATGAAATGCTCATAATTGTTTTGTGTACTACATTTGGTATGGCAGTTGACCTTTAAGAGACATACTCATCATATCGTCTCTGTATTAAAGCATGTGACCTGAGAGAATAAAAATCTATTATTCCATTCTAGATCACTGGATGGATGCACATCTGTTGTAAACTAGTAGCTTAATATTAGCTCAGACACTTATGTAGAATTGTAATAGTATTGTAGTATTTGTACATAGAGGTTAGTTGTAACAAAAATCTATTGGATTCAATACCACAATACTTACACCCAGTTTCTTAAGTTATGGGACATAATGTAAACAGTATTGCATCAGGCAAAACCCCCTGAGAGATAAACTCTCATCCCTTAACTATCGATGACTTCATCTTGAACATAGATAGGTCTTTTAAAAAGTATAATGCTATCAATCATCCATGTCATGCAGGTATATGTACCTATTACAAAACTGACTACAAAGATGCCGTTGACCCACCTAATTAACTCACCTTGCGCGCCTTCTTTCCGACTCATGTGAGATCCATCAAATCCTCCAGTGACTCACATCAGTCACTAGAATGAAGGGTCATCATCATGAAGCAGTGATTTGGTTTCACTCCACAAATGCCCACCAGCTGACTTTTTCCAGGTTTTGCTGTTTTGTGAATAAACTGCTGTGTGGGTGACAGGGAGACAGCTGCTTGTCTATTTTTAATTATGTTTCTGACAGACTGCAGATTGAGCTTCGGTAGCTTTTGGGAATTGAAACAGTTACAACTCAATTCAAAAACAATTAGCTCCTCATATCCTTAAATTCAAGCATACAAAGAAAATACCACAGCATAAATGTTCCCTCATTGTTTTCTTGTTGTGCACAATTTGTTCATTTCAAAGATTGGTACCTTTAAGTTTTGCACATTGTCTTATAGGGGACAATTTGTGAGTATTGCATTTGTCTGCTATTCTAGCTGAGCTTTTGATTTTGCAAATATTCTTATGATCAGAGGCAGTAAGTTTTGAAACTGGTCACTTTCTTGGCTGGCTGTTGAGTCATTTAGGTACAGAACCTAATTTGAAGGCATTGTTCATGTATCAAGAGAAGCCCCTCTGCCCTGGACTTATGAGTTATTTTTCAAAAATTTAATTCATACCTATAATCACTAAATCAACTATCAGCATCTGAATGTACAGCATCTAATAATTCAGGATAAACATTAGATTTCCTTTCTTCTGTCAGTATAAAATTGTTTCACCAAAGATCCAGTCATTTTATGTGAGGTTTATTCAAAGGACCGCAAATAGAGTCATAGAGTTGTAGAGATGTACAGCATGGAAACACACCCTTTGGTCCAACTCGTCCATGCTGACCAGATATACTAAATTAATCTAGTCCCATTTTAAACCCTTCGTATTCATGTACTCATCCAGAAGCCTTTTAAATGTTGTAATTGTACCAGCCTCCACCACTTCCTCTGGCAGCTCATTCCATACATCCGCCACCCTTTGTATGAAAAAGTGGCCCCTTAGGTCCCTTTTAAATCTTTTACCTCTCACCTTAAACCCATGGCAAATAATGTGAGATTAAATATAGTAAAATGAATTTAGGTTCCAAATAAAATACTTCAGAAAAGAAGACTTGCATTTATATAAAAGCTTGCAGAAGTACTAACAACTCAAAGCACTTTACTTTTGAAGTGTAAGAAATGTTAGAAAGGCAGCAGCCAATTTGCACACTACAAGTTCCAACAAACACAGGGGAGGCAATTGCCTTGTGGTATTATCACTGGACTGTTAATCCAGAGACGCAGATAATGTTCTGGGGACCTGGGTTCAAATCCTGCCATGCCAAATGGTGGAATTTGAATTCAATAAATATCTGGAATTAACAATCTAATGATGACTGTGAATCCATTGTTGCTTGTTGGAAAACCCATCTGGTTCACTAATGCCTTTAGGGAAGGAAACTGCCATCCTTACCTGGTCTGGTCTACATGTGACTCCAGACCCACAGTAAAGTGGTTGACTCTTAACTGCCCTCTGGGCAATAAATACTGCCTAGCCAGCAATGCCCTCATCCCGTGAATGAATAAAGGAAGTTCCAACGAATAGCAATATGATAAAGTGTGGACAACCTTTTCTTTTTGATTTTGATTGAGGGGTAAAAGTTTGATAGGATTCTAGGGATAATCCCCCTGCTCTTCCTTAGAATAGTGTCATGTATTTTTGACATCTACATATGATACTCTCATTTTAACATTTCATCTGAAAGGTGGCACCTCCAACAGTACACTATTCTCTCAGCGCTGTACTCTTGATTTCTGTGCCAAAGTGGATTCAAGTGCATATTCTTCTGATCCAGAGGTGCCAAGTGAACCATGGATGACATCAATAATGTATGCTGAATTAATTGTTATTGGCTCATATTTAACAGAGTTATTTAAAACTAATGGAGAATTTGAGTCAGTCATCATTTGTTTACATGCTTTTCCATTCTACCTCCAAAATAAAATATTCTGTTGAAGCAGAACAGCTATGTACTGATAGTAATGCAATCTATTCACTTGGCTGAAAACTAATGACTTTGTTTAGCACAGCAAGGTGAATCTCAATATTAGGCATGAGTGCGCTTTGCCATGGTAACCATTTGGTTTGAAACAATTTAGCATAATGCAGAGTTGGCTAGATCAATCAGAATGTGTTACACTAAATAGCATAATCCCATTTAGTATCACAGTAGTTTAGGACTTCAATTGAGTTACAGCAACTTTCCTAACTCAATGTCTGATCATTGACTCCTTAACAACAATGTACACAGCATCATCATCAGCATCCCCATCATCCTTGACCTGAAATGATTATGACTTTTTAAATATGGCAGCTGTGTCTCAGACATTGAGTATTCATGTAGAGACAAAGCAAAGAACTGAAGTACGTATTAAGGAGGAGAGAAATCATTATATTCAGGCAAGGATTGTTTATTACAGTTCCACTGCTGTGGTGATACATTGAATTCTTCACAGTTATAGAAAATCAATGGATTTCAATCCAAGAGAATTGTGTTGCACACATCCAAACCTGACAGTTGCATACATCAGTGTTCCGTAGTGGAACAAACTGAGGCAAAAACCAAAGTTATTTGTTTACCTTCATTAGTTCGAAGTGATTGAAATTACAACTTTCCTATGCACCATCCTCTAACTGGTCTAACAATATGACCAACGCACCAATTTTCGCCATAGAGCATCAGCTGGTAAATTTATTTTCGCTGCACCTTTGCCAGCAGCAAAAAAATGAAAGTATAACTATTTTCCACAAAATGATGCAGAACTGAAATAAGCATCGATGTTGAATTTGTTTTTTTTTTGTCACAGTTAGTATGTAAGCTAGAATGAGAAACATGCATTTCTGTAGTCCCTTCCACAACCTCTAGATTTTTCAAAACAATAGCAATTAAAGTAGTTCACTATGAAATGTAGTCACTGTTGTAAAGTAGGAGATGTGGCAATTTGTTTCCAACAGTAAAATTTTATGGAAAATAAATAAAATAAATTACAAAATAAACTGTAGTTAGGCAAAAGATAAATGTGGACCAGAGGCTGTGGTGTTTTCAAAACAGTGTATGCAATCTTTTACATCCACCAAGGTTTTAATTCCTAATTCACAAACTCTGGCAGTGCAGCAGTATCTGGATACTGTACTAACATAGTTGCTTAAATTAGTCTTTGAAATGGAACTGCAACTGGCAACCTTTCACTCAGAGGCTATCACTGAAACATTGCATTTAGCCAATGCGTAGTCATCAATGAGAGGAAAGCATGGAATTGCCATTATTAGCACCAATCTCTAAACATTAAACTGACTAGTATCTTTTCAGTTGTGTGTACTGCCATCCATATCTTCAGATGTTTATGTGGTCTACTGTATGGAAGGATAGTCATCTTTTGATCTAGTGAAAAGAAATGTATTGAGGAAACAAAATGTAGTGTTTTGCGTCACTGGAGCTATGTATAAGTTACAATAAGAGGCTTTATACAACTACAGAGACTTTTGGGAGGACCCCAGATCTATGTCTATCTTTCACAAGTATGTATCTTTTAATTTTAATTTTGATTTGGATTTAATAGAGAAAAGAAAAACTATTTTACAACAAAGGATGGAGAAAAGAATTGCCATACTTTTAAAAAAGCATGTTACTGAACCTCATTATAAGTTTATATTATTGATTTGCAAGCAGTGGGGGAAACAGCACAGCTCTGGTCTATGCATACAAAGTGAGATTCAACTGGCAACAGGCTACTGATTGGATCGTAGAGTTGTGAACAGTTGTGGATGCCGAAGGATATCTGCTTGACACCAACTACCTGATTGGCTTCTGGTAGCTGAACAGCTTGTGGATGTGAATAATACTGGCAGAATTCTTTGGACTTCTAGAAGGAGAGGTGATGTGCCTCTCTCTCTATAGTAAAATATTGAAGTCTGAAGAAAACCAGTTATTTTCTCCCACCAGCTGCTGCACACCGTGGCCATCAACCAGTAATGAAGAGGCTTGCAGTTAATGTACCAGTTGCCTGTGCCTCCTGTAAAAAAATGAAAAGATCCCAAGGAGACAGATTGAAAACAACAGAAAATCTGGGCAAGAGAAAAGGATCATCTCAGTGAACCCACTGGACTAGGATTGTTGAACTGCTGCCCCCGTTTTTTTGCTCCTCCACCTATAATACTAATGCATTTTTTCATTTGTCTATATTTATGTGTAGAGGGGGAGTTTATAAGGAGTTTAAAATTTTAGTTACTAGAGTTATGCATCAACTGTTCATGTTTGTTTACCTGTGGTTAAAATCTATTTATTTAAAACGAACAGTGATGCTTGTTAAGTTAAACATGATCAATGTTTTCTGTTAAACAAAGTTTAGCAGACAGGCAAATTGGAGACTTTACATACTTTGGTAATTATTTTTTTAACTTTTGTGACAACGTCAGGACTAGCGGTTCTTGATTCCCAGTGCACTATCCCAAAGAGGCATAACACAAGATCATATTTTTCTCTCACTCCAAGTCCCTATGAGGTCAGCACTGTGGCTAGCGCATTTTGCACTCAATCAAGTATCAACCCTTTCAGACCCTTCCAGATCCATGTACATCTCTTGTCAAGTTAATTCTTATTATTATGGAATATTATCATTTCATTCACCCTTATTTCATCTCCACCCAAATCATTGACTTTGTACAAAAACAAAGTTGCTGGAAAAGCTCAGCAGGTCTGGCAGCATCTGTGAAGGAGAAAACAGAGTTAACATTTTGGGTCCGGTGACCTTTCCTCAGAACTGATGGTGACTTTGTAGATTCACTTTCATTGCTCTCCTCAAACATGTTCTTTTCAGACTTGGAAGAATGATAGCTTGTTGTGTTGAAGGTAGTTAGCTTGGACTGAGTTTTTGAGAGTCTAAAGTCTGGAGTTCTCTCTGAATTGGAGGACCATTAGTCTATTGGATTTTGTTTTTATGGAGAACATCATCCTTGCTACAACAGGTAACTTCTGTGATAAATTTGGCAAAGTCCATCAATAATTTCAACAACATTTCGGTGTTTAAGGAATTCTAGCTTTAAGTCACCATTGTTGCATCTCTTTACTGTAAAGAACTTTAATGAAATCATCGATAGATTCTGCTGGATGTTATATTCTTCTTGCTTTTTCAAGAACTTCATTAGTTTCGATTTTTAAATAATCAGGAAATTTTTCTCCTAAGCTGTAACGCTTTAAAAAAATATTTGCCCGTTTAGCCTACTGTGCTGTTTAAACATTCCCTTTTGTACCAAGTATTTTCATTTTTGACTCACACAATTTTCAAAGTCTATTTGCTCACTTGCTGAAATTGAACTCAAGTCTGCTTCCACAGACCACTGTCTCAAGATGCAACTTGTACTTCAGCCTTGGAATTTCAGATTTCTTCTTTTCCAGTGCATTTTCACTCAATTCTGAAATACTTTCTGTATTCTTGAATGTTACCTAGACTAGGCACTTTGCAGCCTTCTGGACTTATTACTGAGTTCAGCACCTTCAAATTGTGAACCCACTCCTATTTCTTCCCCTTCTTTTAGCTTTACTTGTTACATTCTTTGTCGCCATGTCCTCTCTCTCAGTGAGACTGTCCACTCTTTCCAGTCTGGCAGTTTGACAAACCATTGATCTGCCATTATCACATTCCGATCACTTAATCTTGGACAATCAACATCTTCTCTCCACCAGCAGTCTACACCCAACCACCCCACTAAAATATGCATGCTGCCCCCTCCACACTTCACTGCAACTCCAATGAAGAGTCATCCAATCTCGAAACATTAGCGAGCTCTCTCTCCATGGATGCTTTCCTGCCCGCTGTGATCTCCAGCATTTGTTGTTTTCAGTGCCACTCATATTATTTCACTTTCTATTAAGTTGCTGTTTACACAACATCGGGAACTACTGAGAGAAACTATGCAAAAGTGAGCTGCAAATATGAAAGATATACAAAGCGAACTGGGGAAAATGTTTTTCTTCACATTTTAATTTATGCCAGATCGTAAGGTGAATGAATTCAATGGGGAGCAGCATTCGGTTGCTATGTTAGGCACTTTATAAGGCAGCCTTGTTTTCACAGAATGAGTATTTCTGATTAACCTATGTTGATGGTGCATCCGCTCACATCTGTTAACAAGCCAGTCATTATGTCAATGTATGTGTTAAGCTCAGTGAAGCACTCAGAATCAGTTTGGTGAAACAAAGCATAGCAAACAAATAACAGCTACATAATGAATAATAAAAATATATGTAACTGTGCGGAACACAGGAGGCTGCATTTGTCATTACTTTGACCTTAATTTAGTTGCCTTCAGTGGAGGCATTTTACACTGTTGATTTGTGATTATATTGTTTACCAATTCCCTCCTACAAACACTATAACGTATTTCAAACTCATAAAATCATAGAATTTGCAACATAGAAGGAAGTCATTACTGATGATAACACATTCGTTCCTTGGAAACATATCAGTGTTATATATCAGACATTTTAACAATACAGGGGATAAACATCAACAGCATTTCTATCATGCAAGCTAGTCATTTCACTCATTGTAGTCGTGCTCACTCTTTGAAAGAACTTTAAAATTAGTCCTATATTCTTGTCTGCCCTTTCCTCTTCACTGAATCCCCTTTTGAATATAATTATTGGGTTTGCATCCACTGCCCTTTCATTGCAGACCAAAACAATTGACTCCTTAAAAAAAAAATCCACATGCTGATCATTCTTTTTGTTGTCTTCTTTGGTAACACATTGGCAGTATGTCAATTTACTGGTTACCAACCACTGGTGGCTTTTGTTTGGGGTAGTTCACTGCCACCAATATTCCTTTCTATGCTGGTTAGATGCTCCTATCTATTTTCAGCAGTAGGGAAAGGACAACTATTTCAGAACCATTCCCTTACAGAACACCTTTGTCAATTGCCTAAAATCTACAATGTTTTGATTACTGGCTTTCCTGCCAACGGAAGTAATTTCTGCTTATTTACTAAGTCAAAACCCTTTGTGATCTGAACAACTCTATGTAACTTTCCCTGCTAAAAGGAAAAAAAAATACATTCTTCTCCAGTGTTTACTGAAGAACAATATTACTGAATAAAAATGAAATAACACACTTGTGCCCACTCTACAATAAAAGGGTTTGACTGAATGCTTACTGAATTTAACAGGTTTTACTTTGGATTGTGAATGGGTCTGTGGGGGCAGCAAAGTTCGTGCTTTGGCACAAATACTGAAATCAACAAACTCCTGTTTCAATAAGCTAATATTGTAACGGCCAAAACTTGCAACAACAATTGTAAAGTCTTTGAAATTATTATAATTTTAAATAAATTCTATAATTTTGTGCCTAGAAAAGTACATCTTATTATTTGTAGAAACCAATTAAAATATTTGTGCAAAACACACACGCATCATTTAAAATCCCATGATAACCAAATGTGCAGAGTGTTAAAGACAGGTCAGCAGCTAAAATTATATCATAAGCTGCAAACAGTATCTTGTGTTAAATGTTACAAACTATTTCCAGAGTTATAATCACACTGCTGGAGCAGACTCTGACCAGGTGATAGCGCATACCCAAATTTTAGGTGCAAATTGCACAAGTCAGGAAATCATGCACCCAAATTTCCAAATGCCAGTGTCTGAAATCCTCCTCTGGCAGCATGATGTCAGCTCTCCACTGATTATCCAAAACCATTTTGACTTTGGGGGAAGAAAAGAGTCTCTTCTAACTACAGCCTATCATAAAACACTTGCTTGCAATCCTTCTTAAAAAATAGCCCCACTCAGCAGACGTTTGGTTTACAGCAGTTTTCTGTGACCCTCTATATTGCACAGTAATGAGGAAAAGCTTCTGTGTTGGTGCAAGAGGGTCTAAGAAGAAACTAATCATTTGGATTTGAAGCAAGTGTGAAGCAGAAGAACGAATATTCATCAAACATGAGGGCATCACAAGAAACACCAATACCTTCATGGACACTGCAAAAATCAGTACAAAATCAGCCCTGGGTCCCTGTGCAAAAGGAATCAACATAAAAGTATAATTGGAACATGCAGGGTGCCACTTGAATAAAAAAGCAATCAACAACAACAAACATAAGAATTACAGCATTATCCTCAACTCAGTAAAGCTAGAGGAGGCAGAGAATTCAACCTCAAATTTTAAAAAAAATGCTGTCAGCTGCTCAGTGGAGCTTACATTCTGGAAGATAGTGTGCACAGATTGCAGACAGACTGAGGTCAAGCAGTTGAACGGAGAAGCATATTCCACAACCCTGCTGACTCAATAGATCTTCTGAACATTTACCTCAATTTAGCTGAAAGATGTTTCCATGACATCTCTGATTTTGATTGTAGGTAGTCTAATATTGACCAGCCTTAACCATGTGATTGAAGTGTCTGTGACCACCAGGAGAGAATCTGTGCAGATTTCAGCACTGCTTCCTCCTTGCTCACAAATCAAAATCAGGCAGCTTTCAGATATCGCTCTCCACGAGGAAAGATGTGTAAATGATGTAACGAGCAACTCTGGATGTTAGAATTCTGAAACATAAACACAAATTGCTGGAGAAACTCAGAGGGTGTGGCAAAATCGTTGGAGAGAAAGCATAGTGAACATTTTGAGTGTAGTGATCCTTCTTTGGAATAGTTCTCAAAACACTCACCGTGCGTTTTCTCTACGGATAGGTAAACAATTTTAATCAATTTCCTAATAGATATTCAACTGTGCCCAATTAGATTCACTGGGAGACAAATTATGTATTTAAGTTGTTTCTGCACAATACAATTTATCTTCCTTTATTTATTTGTATTCTGATAAATCAGTTCTGCACCTAATTGAAGTTCCAAAATTTATCAGTTCCAGGTTTGGGTTCCCGTGTTCAGCACAACTTTTACCTCTGAAGAAGGTTGCTTAGCTCTAGGTTTTTGATGGACCACTTTTCAAATATTTCTATATTCCTTAGGACCTGTGATTTCAAGAGCTCCTAAACTGAAGGTCTTTGGCCCCTTCAGTGGCAGAAGAATCTTCTGTGAAGATTGAGCCTCATTGCTAAGTACTCTCCATATTGCACTTCTTCTCAATATGGCTTCAGTTTCTGAAAACATTAAATCAGTTTAATGTGAACAATAGGTTTGATCTGAAATGAAAAATATCTGTGTCAGCATGCTTGATTTATAATTACAAAGCATGCTGAATCTAGTGAATGACAGGGTCAGAAAATATCTAGGCTCACAGACAAATCTGGAGGTACATTTTAACATTCAGTTAATGCTAGCTGTCACCTTTGCTGATTTTTCATGATTTTTATTTTTATTCTTTTATCAGTCTTGAATTGCGAGTTGGAAATGGCTAGTGGACTTTGGGACAGCTTGTGGTAAAAGGTAAACAACAAATCAAAGCTTTGTTTGTTTGTGAGACCAGACCTGAAGGATAATTGCACACTCTGCCTTGATTATAAAGGCTCTAACAGACACAGGAACCCTGGTTAGAACATTGTGTTTAAACAGGGAGCAGAAGTTAGCTGCTGCTGTGGTCAGTACTTGGGAATTAGTTCCAGCAAGTCTGGAAGAAATCCTATGTTCAAGAGGATGGCAGCTGTTGAATGGAAATTGAGGCCTGAGAAGGAGTCGATCAGGCTATCAGTGAGGAACTGGAAGTGAAATTTATTTTTGAACTATGTTTTATGAAAGATAGCTCTGGACCACTGCAGAGACAATGTGAAGATTTGAAAGCTGCCTGCCTAATCTGACACAACAGCTTATGGAAGCCAAAAAGAGTACAAAAGCTGAGCTGGAAGTTTTGCTGCCTTTACCCAAGTGAACTGAGAAGATGACCCTGATCAACTTTTCAGAAAAAGTAGCCAAAGAGTCCATATTTATATTTGTGAAACAAAGTATTGTGAAAACCATTTAAGTAATTTGGCCAGTTTTGTTATTTTCTTTTATTTATCCTATAACTGTGTTTGTTTGTTTGTCTCTATCTTTTGCGTGAATAGGGGCTGAAGTATATGTTGGTTTTGAAGCACAGACATTATTCAGTTTACAATGTTGTTTAATTTTCTCTCTGCTAAAGTTACTCCATATTTAAGAAATAGGTAATAACCTGTTAATTATAATTAGGTAATTATCTTTTGATTAAGATTGAAAAAAAAGAACTCATGCCTGGAAATTAATTATCTGCACAGTCACAATAATTCAAGTTTAGTGCATTGAATTTGTTTAGTAGTATTCCCTATACATCACATCAGTCCCAATGGGAATACCAACTAATTGGTTGCAGAATATCTAAAGGATGCAAGATTCTAAGAGTGAGCACCATGGGTAGATCATATGGCTCCTCAAACTGGCAGCACATTCATAAAGACCGTAGTGATGTTCTCCCCCAACTTTGTTTTCAGACTTTTGATTCCCTCAGATCTCAACTTTTGTCATGACAGATATCATCTCTGTTTCGGCAAAACTATTGCATGCATTGGGAATCCCCGGTTCCAAACACAAATCTAGCTTCTCTTGTTTGTATAAGTGCAACATTGGGGAGTAGTCCATACTTCACAACATACACAACCCTTGGTGGCAACTAGCTTTTTAAATGATCAGCTACTTTCATTGAAATTGGGCTTTGGATTACCTCATGTCTGGAATCCAGACTGTAGAGGTTAAACTGAGTAAGTACAGACTCTGTTCCCAGTGCATTCATTTTGGACAGCCAGAGTGTACCTTTGGAAAGCTGAGGCACTTTGTGAATTTGGTCCAAGGGAATGGGCAACAACTGTCCTTTACAGGGGTGGCGAGGGATCCTTTGATAATGCCTTTTGGTAATGTTAACTGAGGAAAAAATGTGCATAAAGCTCTTGGAACTGTCAAACCTGTCTGGAATTGTCCAGAATTATCAAGAAGTGTCTAAAAGTGTCAACAAATGTCAAGAAGTGACTGGAAGTGTCGAAATGTTACAAACAGAAACCTGTAAAACATGTGTATATGAATGAGGTGCTTGTCTCAATACAGTTTTATCTGCAATATAGAACTTCAAGAAATAGAGCGACATTTTTTCTTGTCTGTGCACGGGTATTTGTTTATACTTATTAAATTGGTTGGTGGGTAAAGGGAGAATAAGTGATGAGTGGAAGGAGACACTATTTTGTCCTGGAGCTGTGGAGATGGGTAAATGTCATTAGGTTCTTTGGATGGGCATGGGATTCTCTGAGTAAATGAGGTGGTGTGAGTGATGAGAACCGGAAGAATGTTTCCCTCCTTGTGGGAAAAAAGAATATACCCCTTTGGTTCTGGACCCCGGACAAGCTGGTGGAGTAAGGCGCACTTTGGGATTGTGAAATGTATGTTTGTGCTTAAATAGTGCATAAAATTATTGGGATTGGCAAAGCTTTTTAGGAACTGTTTACATAAAAACATGTGCACTTGAAAGAAAACTTTCACGTTGCCTTTTGTTTATTTGTTCATGAGGTGTGGCTGTTGCTGTTTAGAACAGTATTTATTGTCTATCCCTAATTGCCCTGAGGGTAGTTGAGAGTCAACCACGCTGCTGGGAGTTTGGAGTCACATGTAGGGTAGATCAGGTAAGGATTGAAGATTTGCTTCCCGAAAGGATAATCATGAACCAGATGGGTTTTTTTACAATAATTGACAGTGGCCATTGAACTAACTTATTCTTTAATTTAAATTTCACCATTTGTCGTGGTGGGATTCAAACATTTGCTCCCAAAACAGTAACCTAGGATTCTGGATTAGTCACCCAGTGATGTTACCATTACGCTATTGCATCCCATTTATATTAATAAATAATCAGTTGAAGATTCATTTCCCAAACTATCTTTTCACAAGATTGACAGACAGCCCTAATTGTTTATTGAATAGAAATGTTTGTTGACATCAGAGATTAAATACTTCAGGCTTAACCACTTAACTGAAGAGACATACTGGATTCCACACCTTAACTCTGTTTCTCTCTCCACACATGCTGCCAGACCTGCTGACCCTCTCCAGCATTCACTGTATTTATTTCAGACTTCCAGCATCCACATTATTTTCCTTTTACACAAATAAAATGTTTTTTTTTCATAAGGGATTAGTTGAAGCAATTTCAACATAGTGGATTGTTTTGAAGCAATAAGAATTTGTTTTCCTTTAGTAGTCACATCATGAGTAAATTGATTATTTTGCAGTTAGAATACCTCTTGAGTTATGCCTGTGTGGAATATATGAGAGTTAGTTTGGAGCAGGAAGGGCTAGTGACAATGGGTGGAGGTGAGGAGTTGGCACTGAGTTGACATGTGGGTTATAAAAAGGGCTAAGAAGATAATTGGAGCCATAGAAGACAGGTAGATTGGCATGGGTGGGTGCAGGAGCATGGGGGGTTATTAGGAGCCATTAGATGGCATAGGTTGGAATAAATGAGGCATGAGAATGAGGAAGAGAGGGAAATGTTATGTTTTAATTTTTAATTTTAAGCTTTGAACACATTTTTGGAGCCCCCATATGGACTTTATACCTAAAAAGCCTCAGGAAATGGTGCCTTAGTGTTCTTGAAACAAAAGATGTCACAACCTCTAGGATTGCACTGGAGTCTGCTAGAATCAAAGGTTAATTTTGAGAACACTTTGAAGCAAACACAGGGACACAAATCATTGTATTATTGAAAAAAAGATTGCATATTTTAAAACTTTAGCCCATTGATTAGTTATGGCTATATTTAGAATGGAAGAAAATACTGCCTGAGTTAGCATGTCACTGATTATTTGGTGTCCTATAGCAACTGGAATGAATGGTGGAAGTTGAAGTGTTTATCCCAGTGATGCAATCATCTATTGCCATGTTTAAACTGTCAAATCAACCAATTTTAAAAGTTAGGTTTTTGTTTGTCTTGATATTCCTCCTTGGCTTCATCTCGACCCATTTCTGTAAATTTCCCGCCTGAGAACCATCTGAGATCTAAGTAATTCCCTGATTCTGACGCACCCCTATCTTAATTACCCTACTATTGATGACACAGCTTTCAGCTGCCAGTGCTCCAGCCTCTGCAATCCATTTCATGAAACTCTCTGCTTCTCTGCATTGAAGTTTGAATTAAAAGGTAACAGGCATTAGCTGTCAGCAAGCGTTCAAACAAAATTTGCTGTTGGATTGTTATAATTGATAGACCACCTGGTGAAGATTAGAAAAAAAGTCTAATTGCCAACTATTCATGCAGTTTCAATGAAGCTCCTTACTGTCTTCTCCCAAAGGCTGTGATTATGACATTGCTAATGGTTGACTGAATTTCAAATGTTACAATAATATCAGGATGGGCTTTTGAGTTGACACAGTTTGAAAGACAAATTAAGAAGGATATTAAAAGGATAAGCTGTCTATGATGGGGCTACTTCATAGAAGTTTGGTCTTTTGCTTTCTGTCACCGATTAACCATTTGAAGAAATTTGAAAGCTCTGAACATGTTTCATAAATGGGAGATGTTTTACCATATCTGCAAGAGAGTTACATTCAATTGTTCGAAACACTTTTTTTTTCATCTGCACATAGATTCTCAGGTATGCCCATGGTGGATGCCATGTGAGGGATTACGGAGGTGGCATGAAATGTATGAATTAATAGAGGGATGAATGGGTTAAGAGTTAGCATGGAGATAATGTGACTATGAAGGGATATGGATAGAGGGGTAGAGACAGGAATTGGCATGGGTATGTGAAAGATGCATGGGGACTGTATGAGGGCTAGAAGGCTAAATAGCTTCTAAAATAAGTGAGACAGCTTCTCAGAGAACCAAAGTGAGCATTCTAACCAGCTGACATAAACATTCACTTACCTTTGTGGCAGACTACAACCTGATTCTCGGGTCAGCAGGACCAACACTAAGCAACACCTGCCTCAGCATGGTAGAGGTTGGATCTTAGTTGGCAGTTTAAGCTCAAATTATTTTGCAAAGTCAGGAAATTTGCAGAATTAAGCTATCTGTCTTGGTAGCAAAAACCTGACCCATTGTCTTCCAATACACTGTGTCATGATGATTGAAAATAAAGCACAATTGATACTTGAACTTAATCATCTGATATAACATCTGGGACTCTCTATACACTGAAAGAGTTGAGAGAACATCTATCAGACAATGTGGAGAATTGCCCAATTATCACCTATGCACAAAAAAGCAGGACAATTCCAACCCAATTACTGTCCCATCATGGTTATCAGCAAAGTGATTGAAGGCATTATCAACAATGATATCAAGCAACTCCTGCACAGCATAACCTGCTTACTGATGCCTTGTTTGAATTCGGCCAGGGCCACTCAGTTCTTCACTTCATTACTTCCTTGGTTCAAATATGGACAGAAGAAATGAATTTCCAAGAAGAGGTTAGAGTAACTGTTTTTGCCATTAAGGCAGTATTTCAACAAATAAAGCATTAAGCAGCCTTAGCAAAACTGGTAACAAAAGGTATTGGGGGCAAACTCTACTCTGGTTGGAGTCACACTTGGTACAAAGTAAGATGGCTGTGGTTGTTGTAAGTCTGTCATCTCAGCTCTAGGCTGTCTCTGCAGGAGCTCGTCAGGGTACTGTCTCAGGCGCAATCACCTTCAGATCCTTCTTCAATGACCTTCTCTCCATCCTAAGCTCAGATATTGAGGTGTTTGCCATTGATTGCACAATGTTCAGCAGCATTTACGACTCCTCAGATGTTGAGATAGTCCATGTTTAAATGCATCGGATCTGGACAATATCCAAGCTTGGGTTTAAAATTTGCAAGTAATATTTATACCACACAAATGCCAAACAATGACCACCTCTAATAAGAGACAATATAACCACCATCCCTTGACATTCAGTGGTGTTACCATAATTGAATTCCACATGATCAACATCTTACAGGTTACCTTTGATCAAAAAATCAACTGGACAAGCCATATAAATACAGCAGCCTCAACATGCTAGGAATCTTGCAGTAAGTGACTCACCTCTGGATTCGCCAAAGCCTGTCCACTATCCACAAGACACAAGTCAGAAGTGTGATGGAATGCTGAAATAAAGGGAAAATACTACGAATGTTGGAAATGTGAAACAAGCACAGAGAATGTTGGAGATGCTCAGCAGGTCTGGCAGTATCTGTGGAAAGAGAAACAGACTTAATGTTTTGAGTTTGGTGTGACTTCTTCAAAACTATATTGAACAAGTTCTGAAGAAGATTTATGCCACACTTGAAACATTACCTCTGTTTCTCTCTCCACAGATACTCTCAGACCTGCTGTCTCTGTTTGCTGGAATATGCACCACTAGTCTGGATGAGTGTATCTCCAGCAAGCAAGAAGCTTGACACTATTCTGTTTGATTGGCACCACATCCACAAATATTCAGTCACTCCAACACCAATGCACAGTAGTAGCAATGCATATCATCTACAAGATGCACTTCAGGAATTCATCAAGGTTGCTTAGACAGCACTCACAACCATTATCATCTAGAAGAACAAGGGCAGTAGTTAGATGGGAACATCACCAACTACAAGTGCCCCTCCAAGCCACTCAATTCCTGACTTGGAAATATATCACCATTCTCTCAATGTTGTTTTGTCAAAATCCTGGAACTCCCTCCATTGTGGGTCTGTCTACAACATATGGGCTGCAGTGGTTCAAGAAGACAGTTCACCAGCACCTTTTCAAGGGCAGTTAGGGATGGGAAATAAATGCTAGCCCAGCCAACAACACCCACATCCCAATAAATGAATATTAAAAAAACTCAGCAGAGAAGCAAGCTTTTTGATCCCGTGAATCTTAACAGCTTTATGAAGAGCAGCTTTTTGATCCAATGAATCTTAACAGCTTTATGAAGAGCAATCCTGTTACTCTCCCTCTATTACTCTTTCCTCACCTCCTGACTGTTTATTTTCTAGAAAGCACTGAGTCTTCTTTGACCAATTCCAGCTCTGTCTGAAAGGTTCAGACTAGCTTTAAGCGATGCAAACCTTGTGTGGTCTTGGACACTCTGATGATGGGTGCAGCCAATCAGCAGTTCATTGAGTACACGTTTGCATACTACAAACATTATAAACAACACGCTGTTGTGATCTGGTGTCAGATGCCTTTAAGGAAGTTTAAATATAAATACAGGTGACATGATTTCAGCACAACTGGCTTATTTTAATGAGATTTTAATTTTAAAAAAATTCATAATTGGGATGTGGACATCAATCGCTCGGTCATCTCTTCTTGCCATCACCAACTACCCTGGAGAAGGTGGTGAGATGCCTTTTGAAACCCTGCAATGCTGTTAGGGAGAGTTCCAGGATTTTGTCCCATAATAACAAAGGAACTGTAATATCGTTCCAAGTCAGAATGGTATGTGGCTTGAAGGGGATCCTGTAGGTTCAAGCATTTCCATGCATCTGCTGCCCTTGTCCTCTCTCAAAGTGGTTGTGGATATTCAATGCACTATCATACATATTCACAGCTGAAGGGTCAACATAGCCTAAAAACCAAACTGGATAGTGTTGCAAGAGCAAATATGCTCTCAGTTTGTACACAACTGTATGTACCACAGAAGTTGAAAGTGATGATTTAACAAATACACATCAAACTCATCTTGTAAAATGGAGATTTCATTCTTGCCACCCATCATATTTTGCTGCAAACAATCAGCCTGGGCAACAAAGATATTTCATATTGTGCAATCCATAAGTCTAACAATCACAAGCCTACTGGCATGCAAGAACCTGTCCTTGAGCACCATTCACAGTATTATCAAGTTGATGATAAACCTCAGACCAAACAGAGCACTGTTATTATCCTTGTATAGATTTTGGGAGAAGGTCACTTAAGCCTGCAATCTGAAATATCACTCAACAGGCGAAACAGCATAATTTGAATGAAATAGGTATACCTATTCTGAATGTGCATATGTCACCGCATTGCGAAACCAATGCAGAATTACTGCTGCAGACAAAACTCTCAATCATCATTCATCAATACTACCAGGAGTAGATGATGCATTTCTTCAAAATAATGGAAGACGAAAGATGCAAATGACCAACACGCTGGATTACCCAACCTGGAACTGGACAGAAAGTTCAGGTCAAACTTCCAAATGAAGGCACCTGGATTCTAGCAGACATCATCAGCACATACTCAGAACCAAAGCTATATTAAATATAAACACCAAATGGCATGATAATATGATTAAACAGATGTCAAAACTAAACAAAATCACATCCAGAAGCATTGAATAACCCTTTTGCAAACGTAGCAATCTGAGGTGATGAGACAATCAATCTCAGCAACATTCTGAAAACATGCAATAGTCTCCAGTAAAGATCACTTACTAAAGGTGAAAAGATAAGCAAATCCCTCGTACATTTTCACAGACATGTAAATCTATTTATTTGCATGAAAATACATTCAAAGGCTAGAATTTAAGTAGTTTGATTCCTTCATTTAGTTAGAAAAAAAGGGGGGAGGTTGTCATATAATGATGTAGACCTTAAAGGAAGTGTATCTCAAGCTGTTGTCATATGGACCAGGAGCAAGAAGCAGGAGAAGGCCATTCAGCCTTTCAAACCTTTTCTGCTGTTCAATGAGACCATGGCTGATCTAATTGTAACCTCAAACTCATATTCCTGCCTAACCCGATTATCCGCCACCTCCATGCTTAAAAAGAATGTATCTATCTCTGCCTTCAAAATATTCAAAAACAGGAAAACAGTTTCAAAAACCCACAAACCTCTGGGAGGAAAAAAGAAATCAGCCTCATCTTTGATTTAAATGGGTGACACATAATGATTAAATAGTGACCCCAAAATTCTTGACTCCCCCATAACAGGAAGCATCTTCACAACTGCCTGTCAAGACCCCTCAGGATAATTCTTTATTTACACTAACAGACTGTGATATATTAGTTCCATGATTTGTAGAGACATCTGAAACAACAATGAATGGACAAAATGTGTTACACTTTGTTCCCAGTGAACTTTATCGTACCTTGAAATAAAGTCAGAAATCACACAAAACAGGTTATAGTCCAACAGGTTTATTTGAAGTCGCAAGCACTCTGAAAGCTTATGATTTCAAATAAAGCTGTTGGACTATAACCTGGTGTAATGTGATTTCTGACTTTGTCTACTCCTGTCCAACACCAGCACCTCCATATCATTTCAAACAAAGAACCTACATTGTGTTTCACCAATCCTTACATGTCAAAAAAAAACAACTTAACACAGACAACACAACCTTTGTCTGCTGTCTGCGTACCTTTAAATATGCGTGAGTTAATTGCACATTATTGTTCCTGCACCTGATTTGAGGGGAGGACTATCAAATTGCCTGCCCTATACCTATCCAAGAGTTGGCAGGAAGCGGTTAGACAAATCAAAGTAAACAGTCAACACAACTTTAGTAAAGTTTTGTATAGATTTATTTATTGTGTTGAAATGGCAAAATATGATATTTTCCACCTTACACATTAACAGGCGAATGAGAGAGACAACATTCTATGCATGCTCCCATAAACAATTTGCTGCAATCAAGATTGATTCTCAGGTTTTGTATGTGCCAAATCAATACGGCAAAGAGCAAAATACAAGGGTTTCTATTCATTAAGACACCGTCTGCTTGCAGAGACTAGGGGCAATTTATGACATAAAGCTCAAACAAAACACATAGGATAACAGAACTGTAATTGCAGACCCAGTATTAATGTGATTATTACCTAAAAACACAGCAAGTTCCATCTGTCCATCAAAAGGATTTTTATTTTCAAATTTAATTTACATAATTTTATAGGTCGAAATTACAAGGCTTCTTTCCGAAGCTTCCCTTCATTGCTCGTTCCTTATTTATCATTCATCAGTCAAGCCCAGTAAAACATTAATGCTTTTGGAACAGTTCTGTACCAAATGATTGTTCCCGAGGGATGAAATGATTGATCATTTATTAGCAGGTAGTACTTTGATAACAGATTTGGGTAATCAAAGTTTGCTGTTAGCCACAGTGGAATACAAGTTACAGATCCTTGAAAGCAGACCACAAACACTAAATCAGGCAGGACACCCTTAACTCATGGAATTTATCATCAAATGTAATGGTGATAAGTGAGCTATAAAACACTTGAGTTAAAGATGGCAAGCAGGATTTGAAAGCAAGTTAAGGTTTCATTGTTGCCATCTGTGATTCAAAATGTCCAAGTGTAGATAACAGTGTTCAGTGCAATGGTCAGCATAAATTTTAAGGCTTTAATGCTGTCACAGAAAATTATTATATGCAAAAGCCATATATGTCAACAACATTGAAACATTTGTCAACAAATTTAAGTGCGTCAACAGAACTAACAAGCACAATCGTGTGGAACTCATTACATAGAATAAACAGAAAAGGTGCATGTGGCCTCCTTTCATCCTTCCTTATTTCACACTATGAGTATATCCCTCGACCCCCTTCTCCCTCATATGTCTATCTAGTTTGCCTTGAAATGCATCTATAATATACGTATCAACTCGACTACTCCAAGTAGCAGGAAGGTCTGAACTCTCAACATTCTTTGGGTAAACTAGTTGTTCTCGAATTCCCCATTTGATTGCTCAGTGACTACCTTCTCTTGATCACCTCTAGATTTGCTCTTCCTTGACAGAGTTGAGGTAATCCAAAGTTGTACGGAATCCCATTTCCCTGTTGCCACCCTGCCCATTGATATACATTGACTTCTGATCAAGCAAGTTCTTTGCTCCAAAATTCACATCCTTGTTTTTAAACTGTGTCCCCCACAGCCCCTAACATGATTTTGCCCCGCCCTGGCTCTGTAATCTCCACTTGCCCCTCAACCCTCTGAGGTATCCGCAATCCTCTGATTCTACCCTCTTGAGCACTCCTGTTTTAATCGTTTCACCATTGGTTGCTGTGCTTTCAGTTGCCTAGGTGCTAAGCTCTGGAATACCCTCCTTAAACCTTTCTGTCTCTCTATATCTCTTGCCATCTTCAAGACACTCCTTAAAACCCATCTGTTTGACCAAGCTTTGGGTCATCTCACCGAATAGATAGAATGAGTAATGAGGAGCCATTACAAGCAATAACTTATCACTATTACCTAACCTTGCCTCATACAGGTTGCAATTTTCCAAGCTATAGGTGAGAAATTAAACAGTGACAATTCAAGACATGAAACTTAGAGGCAACTGTAGTTCACTGGTGTCTTCACTGGGCATCTGTCTTGGCCATCAATCCCAACATTTCAGGGCATGCGCTGCGGGAAGTAACCAGTTTAATCTTCCTTCCAGACAAGTCAGCATCAGCAAAGCACTGGTCTCCACTTTATCAGGTCATATCTCGGACTCACTCAGTATGCAGTTCAACTCTTCAATCCTGCATAAAAAATGAAAGAACTGCAGATGCTGTAAATCAGGGACGAAAACAAAGTTGCTGGAAAAGCTCAGCAGGTCCGGCAGCATCTGTGAAGGAAAAAACAGAGTTAACGTTTCGGGTCCAGTGACCGTTCCTCAGAACTTCAATCCTGCACTTTGAATGTTACTGACACCTTACATTTAAATACTGCTGCCAGGTCTCTGTGCACAGGGAGAAGCACTAATCTCAGGCCTCCATAATGCTTACTTAGATATTCACCTTGCATTTTAGTGCATTGTTGCTTCAGTCAGAACTTAGAGACTGACAATACATGTGTTTTGCCTTCCCCTTTACTGCAGACAGAAAGCCATTTGTCTTTTCATAGTTGCCAGCAATGAATACTGAAAGGGATCAACATAGAGCTGGATGGTACCATGTTATGTCAATGTCACACCTACAGCCTGTGGCAGCAGCTTACATGACAAAGACAATGCATTTGCTTCAATGTAATAGCAGTGCCTGAACATCTAAGTGTTAGTAGTCCTTAGTCCAGTCAAGAGGGTTTAATGTCAATCACATGGTGCTGCTACAGTCAGTCAAGGGCTTTGTCATAAAGTCAGGGGGTCAGTCAGCTTCATGGTACAATCAGAGTTCGATGATCCACGTCACTGCAATCCAGGGATTGGGCCACTGCCAGCCGTCTAAACTGAGTCCAACTAGTCTGAGAATTAACGGTAGGTTAGTCTGGGAACTGCACAGAGATCAATCAGGGATCTTGTCCATCATCAGCCAGGGTTCTCATTCCCAGGTGTTTAGAGGAGTGGGCGATGGTTAGTCGTGAGGTTTGGGGACTAAACATCAAGGAGGAGAGCATTATCAGAGTTAGTGCTGTTTTGAGGATGTCAAACGTTGGAAACAGCACACTGGGAATCAATGGGGACAATCACTGTGAAGAGAGCAGCTCCACTTATCGATGTAGTGAATGATGCAGTAATGGAAGGACACCTCAGCCTGGAGGATCATCACTACCCTGGTTAGGATGGAAGTCTATACATAACTATGTTGGGTATTATCAAACAGTTGGCCAGGGGATAAACTGCAGAAATGAACAGTTAGAAAAGAGGCTTGGGTGAGAATGTAGAGAGGACCAAACCTGATGAAGTTGACAGACTTTAATGCAGGAAGGAACATGAAGGCCTTTTATAGGGAGTGGGTGTATTCAGAATAATAGACCGAGTCTGCAACTCTTTCTCTCTCAAGTGCAGTGAGTAAAGTGTTCTATTTGAACCTGATTCCCACTTTAAAAAAATGTGATGTGTGGTTAACAATTCCCAAACACATTAAGGTCTCAAAGGTTGCACAATCATCCAGAGCATTTTTTGTCTCACTCACAATGAACTGTAAATATTTCACAACATATATATGCAGTGCCGATTTTCTTGAGTGATGTGGGTTTGTGGTTGGAAGGACAATGTTTCAATGATCTAACTCCTCTAACAATCTCTGACTGTATTTGTGACTTGTGCTGCATCCATCTGAATAAACTCTAATAGGATAGAAGACCATGTAGCTGCATCCTATTGCCCACCTTGTACCATTGTACCGAGGACAATGTACAACTCTCATTTGATGTATTAGAATTGCTGACTGACCACATTATTAAAAGAGCTGTTTTGTTTCTAATATTTCCCACATTCAAACTCATTGGAACCATCATCAATAGTTACTGCGACAGCAGACTGTTATCATCGTTGTGACTGTAACATAATGTAGACTCAGAATTATCAAAGAAGTAAAAGGTCTGTAAGCCGAGGACCAGAATAAACCTTCTGTGACACCCTATTAGCCTCCACATAAAGGAGTCACAGTAGAAGGTCCCTGTAGGATGCGAGAGAGGTATAGGAGGCCCAACATCAATCGTCCTCAGTATCATATCCTCCAACTGCAATGAGGCACAGTGCTGCCATTAAATGAGGATGTCCCAGGACACCATCACAGAATTGTGTCATCTGCTGGAGCAGCACTTACAGCCTGAAGGACTGGGTGACTATCCTATCCCAATGGCTGTTGAAGTGAGGGCTGTGCCAAATTCTAATGCGACTGGCTGCATCAAAGGATCCACCGGTGACCCATGTGGGATCTTTCAATCCTCAACCCATAAATGGATTAAGCACAATGCAATTTGTGCTAGATCACACATCCTCGTCATGTTTCCTCATATCATGTTGAGTGCTGCAGCCTGGGCAGTAGGCTGTGCCAGCATAGCTGACATCCTCCAGGTACAGGGCACCACAGAGTGTGTACACATTGCACCATATTATAACATTGCTGACTTCAATAATTAAAAGAAATGAATTCCATTTGGTCAAAAAAAAAACAAAGAACTGTGGATGCTAAATCAGAAAGTGCTGGAGAAACTCATCAGGTTGGTCAGTAACTGTGGAGAGAAAGTAGAGTTAACAGTTCAGGTCCAGTGCCCGTCTTCAGAATTCCATTTGGTCATTGCCCTAGTCATGTGTAATCATCATATCAAATCTTAGAAATCTAGGCCGGGTACGTTGGATGATGCCATAATGACTCTCAGGATCCTGCTTTATTTCAAAGGCCGAAGCCTAGGAGACAAGGGCTACCCACTGCACATACTGTTGAACTTGCTGGTCTTGACTAATGAGTCTATTACACAACCCCCTGTGTGAGGCAGAGCACAGGAACAAAAGTATCCAATTTTCCAGCAGAGCTATCTTGGAGCAAACAAAAGGCCTCCTCAAGGTGAGATTCTGATGTTTGGATAAGTCTTTAGGGGGTATTGCAGTACAGAAGAGACAAATGTGTCACATAATCCTTGCATGTACAGCTGGAGCAGACAAAGAAGGAATGTAATGGACACTGAAGAGCTGGGAGAGCTGAAGCAGTCTTCATGAAGACATTGAGTACAGGGAACATCATCTTCAACATAATAGAGTGATGCAGCATCGGGAGCAATAAGCCGGACTGGACACCTAGCTCCAAAAGATCGGAGTCATCATTCATTGACTGTAAATTTGGTGCTGCACCAAATGCAAGAAGTCCCTGTTTAGTCACCAGTTTATTTTTGTTTCTTCTTTCTTTGTTTTTCCTACTTAATGAAAGTTAATGTTTACAACTACTTGAAACTTTAAACAGCTCTGACCATTCAATAATGATGCCAGGTTATTATCATTGGTATTGGAGAAAGATGAGCAGTCTTTCATACAGGGTTCAAACATTGTGTGGCATCTCCCATGTTAAAAAAAAATTAGAATCTTCCACCTAAAGCCTACTGGATAATTGTTTGCTTTGTTCATTTGTAACATTTTCCCAATGTATTAAAAACATTCCATTACTTTCCAGGAAATCTCTCTTTCTGTCATACTGTGTTTTAAAATAAGTTACCAAGGTTACGGAAAGGCCCACAACTTAATCACCAGGCCCCTTTACAGGCATATAGACCAATACCACATGTTACTACTTCAAAACCCAAACTAAAGATAAATGATATTAATATACATAAAAATCACACAACTTGCATAGAATTGAATGTGTAACAACACAGAAGACTGAAGTTATCTCTAGTCAGAGAAGACAGTGTTGTGCCATTTATTTTGCACACAGGTTTACAATTGTTATAGATAAATGTTTGCGATGAATTCTCAAATCTAAAAGTCACCAAAATATTCTGTTGGCAATTTAAGAGGCACTTCATTTCCTAGGATCCATTTGGAATATGAAACTCCCTACCACATGGAGTAGCTGAGGAAAATAATTTAGTGCTATTATTCAAAATAGGATCCCCTCTTAGTCACAACAAATATTTTTTATCTTCCATTTTTAACACACAGCTATCATAGTCTTCAGTTACAATGTAGTTTGCTTGAAAATGAAGAAGCCAATTTCTAAGGTTTTCTTGAGTGAAAGGAAAAGGAATTGCACTACTCTTGAGAGGTAATAACAAAATGTAGCATTGAACGCAAGCACAAAACCACTAACATATTTAAAAGAAGTGGGACGGGCGAGGTGACTAGTACAACCAAGAAGCTGAAACCAAATCATATTTAAGTTTCTTAGAGATCTTGAAATATGAGAGAGAAACATGAGTCCTGGATTGTTTATCTCTGTTATTTCCTCAGCAGAGTGAAATGTGTAAAATTCTGGAGTTCTTGATGAATGTTTATTTTCCCAAGTTAATGTTTCATTGGCCACTGTCCTCAGATGTTGAGACATTCATTGGACGGAGGGAGAGAGAGAGAGAGAGAGATGGAGAGAGCAAGAACAATGTATCACTTCACACTTCGCTGCATTGAATTTCATTTGCTAGTCATCCACCAACTCCACCAATCTGTCAATATCCTTTTGAGATCTACATGGTCCTTCTCACAGTTTTCAATGCTCATGAATTTTGTGTCATCCTCAAGCTTTGAAAAAGTGTCCCCTGCACACCAAGATCCAGATCATTTACATCTGTAGTAATGACTTTTCTGAAGATGATAATGAACTAATACCTCTGATGTCACCTCCACAAGTCTGAAAGAAGCAATTGCCACTAAAATTAAGAGCCATGGTTACTTGACTCACTGAGTTAAAGATTATCTTTCGATGGTCATGAAACAAATGCCGGCACTTTGCCTCTCTGTGAAACTTAAGCCTCTAGAGATTGAGAGCTACATGATAACTTTCTGGTCATCCTCAGAGTGGAATTTCGAGAACAATTCCATGTAGAAGAAATAGCTTTACTCTGTGTACTGTTACTGAGCATGTACAAAAATGAGCTATGGCCTAGGGAATAAAAAAATGAAAGAACTGCAGAACTGAGGAACAGTCACCGCACCTGAAACGTTAACTCTGCTTTCTCTTCACAGATGATGCCAGACCTGCTGAGCTTTTTCAGCAATTTCTGTTTTTGTTTATGGCCTAGTGATTCCTATGAAAATTGGAGCCTGGAACTTTCTATTAAAAATAAATGTCCTCTCCTGCCAGCCTCTAAATAGAGGTAAGTTCAATCAAACCTGTTGCTATTCAATCACGGAAATGTAGATCTCATTTTACTACAGTTCTCCTGTATGCCTGCCTACCTTTATACAAAAAAACCTACACAATCCATCATAAATAAATGTTTAACTTAATTAGTAAATGTGCAGTCCTGGGTTAGCCAATCTAGACAAAACTCCCAGTTGGTAATTATTTTGTGATTCTTGCTAGAAGATAGACATAAAGCAAGGATAGAGCTAGGTTAGTCTTATAGACATTAGAATACTTTGCAGACACTCACTGACCCATCTTGGAAATAGAGTCCGGATTGGTGAGGCGATGGGAGAGCAACTGCCCATACTAACATAAATCTATCCAAATCTGTATTTCATCAATATATTTAAAACAATGACCCAAATAGAATAAAAGAAAATAACAGTAATAATACACAACATCAGGAGGGTGATAAAGACAGCATAATCTGTTCTCCAGCTGCAGGACAGAATCTTGAACTCAACTCTACCAGCTGAGAGAGACCAGTTTGACTGAAAGATCTGCTGCAGCTGTTTCTTTTTTGACTTGGTAAACAAAGTTATTATTAACATATTTTGAGACATGCTCAGGAAGCAGCAACCACTAATGATAACACCGCTACTTTTCTTGTCCAGAAGAAATTGTCAGAATTCCATTATTATAAAGACATGCAAAATATATGGGACACCTGCTGTTTGAATTTAATGACATCTGCTTCAATAGACAGCCTTTTATTTCAAACTTGACTAATATCAGTTAATACCCACAACAACTTGGTTCAAAGCTCTATACATAATGAGCAAGAAGGAACATGTACCATTTTTCTTGAAACAAAATGTAGAAAAGAGGTCATCATCAGGAGACGTGAAGTGACTCAACACTGTCATCTACTTTCAACATAATTGGGCTAAGTTTTCATCCAGCAATGCTTCTGAACACACCTTGAACATTATTAGCAGCAGCAGATGACAAAAAATGTCAGCGTCAATGACAAAGAAAGTCTGGAAAATAATGGCAGAATATGACTAAATGGATCTCCTGTGGGTTTGATCCTATTAGCCATGACTGCCATGCAAGGGCATCCAATTTCAGCAAGAACTGACTGAGGTGAAAATTTGTCATTCCCCATCAAACTGATGAAACATCTGTTCCCCTGTGCTCTTTAGATATTATCAGATCGCTAACACAATAATAACAGTTAAGGGACGAGACAGTGAAAGTAGGCTAGGATAGATGGTTAAATCATTGCAGTTGATACTTGTTATGTTTAATTGCTTTTCAAGTGTTTCCACACTAAACTGCTTGACTGTGGCCATGTATGATTGATTACTCATTAGAACATTTTAGATACTGATTCTTCTGTTATTGACTAGAAGGGAAGAATAGCAGATACAATAGCAAGATTAATCTACCTTGTATTGATCTGAGTGGCAGCTTCCCGCTATTTGGCACATTCAATCTGTTTTCTACTAATACATGCATGCAAGTGTGCAAAAACAACTCAATATTGCTAACATACCTGCCATATTAAAAAAAAGTAAGCTCATTGGCTGAACATAGCATTGGAATTTAGGACAGATTGTGGATAGAAGATCTACTGTATCCCTCAACTCAAGTGTACACTCAACTAGTGAGGTTTTTAAGATCAAATCTTACCAATTTAGTGTTCAGGTGTTTAAACACACTGTAAGAACGTGGCTTACATCTACATTTTCTTACCTTCGCTTGCTGTCTCTCTCACTCTCTCTTTATTTCTCCTTCTGAGCATGATCTATCAGATGTTCCGCTGCAGGTACTTTGACAATAACAAAAAGAAAATTGGAATGGAAGGCCAATTTCTGGTCAAAATTGAAATCCAAGATATTCAGATGAAAATCATTAAAAGGGGCGATGCAGTCAGAACATGGAGCAGTTCAGTTCTGTCTGGATGAATGCCATAGAAAGTGTGATACACATTCAAAATGATTCAACACAGAAGGTGGTAATTCACCCCATTGAGCTTGCACTGGCTTTCTGGAAGAGCTATCCAATTTTTAAAACAAAATCTCTCCTGCTCTTTCTTCACCCATTGACCAGCACATTTTTCTTTTCAAATATTTATCCAATTCCCTTCTAAAAATTAATACTGAATCTGCTTCCACCACAGTCACAGCATCATAACTCATATGTATTTTGTTTTTTCGCCCTGACTTCACCTCTGATTCTTTCAGACCCTAGATTTCATACAGTTTGGCAAAAAGTCCTTTTGGCCCATTGATCCATGATGGTCATCAAATATTCGTCGAGTCTAATCCCATTTTCAACACTTGATGCAGTAGCCTTGAATCCTATAGTGTACTAAGTGTCAATCTATGTAGTTCCTACATGTCTTCAGGGCTCCTACCACTAATATCCTTTTAGGGAGTTAGTTCCAGATACCCACAACACTCTGGGTGAATTTTCCTTTCCTCAAATCTCCTCTGAACCTTTGCTTCTTACCCTAAAAGTGTGCCCCCACATTACTGACCCCTGTACCAAGGTGAAAAGTTTCTCGCAATCTATCCTGTAGTGTTTACAAACATCAATCAAAAATGTAAGTTGCAAACTGATAAGTGGAGAGAGGGCAACTTTTTTTTTAACATTGCTTATTAACAACCTGATTCATTGCAGAAGAATTTACTTTTGCAGGACAAACAAAGAGCTCGTCTATGATGAATGTTGAAAGACCTGGTCAGAATCTAGAGCCTTGCTGCGTTGGAATACACTTATAGCAAGGAAGGAAATATTCTGACTGTGGAAATAGCTGTTGGAATACTCTGCCAATTTTGAACATCTGGATGTCTTGTCTGTGCTTCCTGGAGGAGACTGCTCATTATCAGCATGAGAAAACAAGCAGCAACAGGGGGCCTTCCTTTTCTTAAAAAAAACTGTCAAGTTCTGATGAGATGGCATTTAGCATTTTTTGGCTCAGTGTTTCTAATGAGGGGTGGAGGAAGAAAAGTTGGAGGTATGCAGCCATCCTGCCGTAATTATCCTTTCCAGGGCCTGGTTGAAAATGTGAGCAAGAATAACACTTCAATACAACACAGTCCTATTGTACACAAAAACTTGGAATCTTACCTAAATATATAAACCTTTCCACTCTGTGCTGATAATCAACATTTTCCATTACTCTTCCCAAGTCAAGGCAGAGTCACTTGATGATACCCTGCATCTCTGCAGTGCTCCAGAACCAATGCACCACACCAATATTCAGATTGAAACATCTGTAGGTTCTCAGTTATAGATGAAGAGGATGTAATATCTGAGACAATCATGACAAGCTAAATGCTGAGAGTGCATGTGGCTGGTAAAGAACAGAAATTGGCTATCAGAGCTACAGTCAAAGTTATTCTTATCATTCAATGTTTTCCAGTGGGAGTTGTTTTGGGAAACAATGATCCCTTGTAACATATCTTGAAATTGTGCTAAACTCCTTTCAAGTTGTTGGAAAATTTGTAACAGTGAACTTCAAACTGTTTCAGCAACAAGTTCAAAGGGGTTTATGCAGATGCAGTGCAACAAATTCATTGTTATCTAAGAAGAAATAGACAAGTTCCTGAATGGGGCAGAAATCACATGATACAGATCAGAAACATCCTTATGGATAATGCTTGGTATATCGAATTTCCTACAGTAATTATCTGAGGGGGAATTGAAGACAAATTGCTTTTTTTCTTCTTATAGGTCCTGTTCATTTAGTCTACACTTTTTGCCATGCCCAAAAGGTTACATGTCTTTGTAGTTGATGAGAGATGCTGGAGTGGAGGTTCGGGGATAGACTGACAGGACAGAAGTATTTAATCAAGATTATCTGGGTCTCTTGATGTGAACTGGCTTGGTGGAACAGCTCAACTTTTGCTATGCATCAATTTGGTGTATTTGTATTTTATAGGGATATATTCAACTGGAGAGTGGCAGGGTTGCGACACATTTAGATACTCTGCTTTTTCCATGAACACAATTGGTGCAAGACAAATTGCAACATTTTCCTTCATAGATGAGCTGCAGTGACAGAAGAGTGATTTTTCCAGATGTACATTGCATTTACATCCATTCAGCTCCTCAGTGTACACCAACAGGCAGATCCCTCATATAAAAGCAAATTACTGTGGATGCTGGAGTTTGGAATTAAACGAGAGGGCAGGAATTTACAGTAGTCTGAGTGACCTGGTTTGGTGAGATGTGTGGCAGAATTGGACAACAGATCCAGAGATGCATATTTCAACATTGGGAACAACTTGGTCTACTTCTAAGTTTTTCACCTTGATAGCAAAAACAGGAAGGCAGATTGTTATCTGAATGGCAATCAATTGGAAAAGGGGGAGGTGCAAGATGACCTGGGTGTCTTTGTATTCCAGTTCCTAAAAATACCATGCAGGTGCAGTAGGTGGTAAAAAAAGGCTATAGGCATGTTAGTCTTGACAGCGTGAGGACTTCAGTACAGGAGCAGGAATGTCTTGCTACAATTGTACAGGCCCTTGGTGAGAGCAAACCTGGAATATTGTGTGCAGTTTTGTTCTCCTCTTCTGATGAAGTAAATTCTGGCTATGGAAAGAGTGCAAAGATTTACCAGACTGATTCCTGAGATATCAAGTCTGAGGTATGAACAGAGATTAGATCGGTTAGGGCTACAGTCACGGGAATTTGGAAGAGATGGGATCTCATAAGAACTTACAAAATTTCAACAGTACTGGAAAAGGTAAATGCAAGAAAGATGTCCCCTATGGCTGTAGAGTCCAGAACAAAGGGTCACAGTTTAAGCATACAGGGTAGGCCATTTAGGACTGAGATGGGGAGAAATTTTTGACACAGAGAGCATGTGGAATTTTTTGCCACAGAAAGCGGTTGAGATTAAAACATCTAATGTTTTCAAGAAGGGGTTAGATATAATTATTAGGATCAACGGGATCAATGGGTATGACAAGAAAGTGAGAAAAGGGTACTGATTTGGGTGATCAGCCATAAACACATTGAATGGTGGAGCAGGCTTGAAAGGTGGAATGGCCTACTTCTGCTCCTATTTTCTATGCTTCTATAAGTAAATGGCTTTTTCATGCTGCACAGCTGCAGCTCTGCTTTCTTCATTTGCTCCTCTTCCTCGAATGGTTCTTCCCCTATAACTGCACTAAGCGTCTCATCTCTGTCACGTTTTATAATTACTTTTACTTGCATCATCAAGTTATCCAATAGACAGCGATTACTTTGGGCAGCTTTAATAGATGAGGAAGGCCCTCTGGCTGAGGGTAATCCAAAGAGTGGGACCTTCAATTTGTTTCCCTAATAACGTGCCCCAGAGTAACTAGTTAAATTATGCATCTTTATTGCATTGATATATCACAGTTGTTTGGGGATAATTTTAGTGGGGTCATTTGGCTTTGCTGCAAAGTACATTGCTGGTCTTCCAGAAACTAGCATTTCACTCTATTTGAAACTTCAAGTAATGTAAGTGTCTTTGTCACAACTTATGCTTTTAAGTACACTGTCCAGCTCTTCAAATCCACCACAGGTCTTAATATTTATTGGAATGAGAGAATTGAAATTAAATGGTGCAGTCACATTGCTAATGGTGAAGACCCACAAGCAACAAATTACTTGCATAACCCATGCATAGCTCTCAGTAGAATTGTTCTGGAGGATGAATATTTGGCTGCAGCTTATTTTGAAGGGAGGCTCAATAATTCAAATGGGTTTCTATTTTAGGCATCTGTGATTCAATTGAAAGCACTCTTACCTCAAATTTACATGGCTCTCGGGCTTGCGCACATAAACTTAAGATGAGGGAACATTTTATTGTTGGAGGTGATGTTTTTCAGATGAGACATTAAACCAAAGTGCTATTTGGTTGATACAAAAGGTCCTACAGCACAATTTAAGATTAGAGTGAGTATAGACCACTTATTCCCAGTGTCCTAACCAATACTTATCTGTCACCAAATATCATAAAATTACGACAGACAATCTGGTTATCATTTCCTTGTTGTTTGTAGCAGCTTGATGTACGCAAGTTGGCTACCACACTTCCCATATTATAATAGTGACTACATTTCAAAAAGTATTTCACTGGCTCTTAAACATACCGAGACATCTTGTCACTGTGGAAACATGATATAAATGCAGGTTTTCCTTTCCTTTCTTTTACTTCTGCAAATTAATTGAAAATCTAATATCATTTGCAAAGCCCTTGACCATGTTGCAAATAAGACCAAATGGGCTTTGGGATTTAGCCCAATTCTTCAGATGTAAAGTAGAGTTTAAACTCAGTCAATTACTATCAGCATTAAACTTACAAACAGAAACAAAGCATTAAGAATTCAGCAATCTCAAATCAGTAAATAAGGCTTGTGTTCTACTATGTTGCTCATGCTAAGTGCCTAGGCAAGAACATATCATTTGCCATGTGCCCGAATCAACATAACTAGCTAGTGGCCACTAATACTGTCTCTTCTTGCTGGGTATGCCCCATGGCTTAGAAATGGGACAAATGGATCTCAACATTTACCTGACTGCTACTTATGATTTTCAGGGTCCACCTGACTACACCTTATCACAACTTATTAGTTGAAGCAAATAATTACAGCATAAAAGGGACACTCTTATGGTGCAGTGGTAGTGTCATTACCTCTGGGCCAAGGGGCTTAGGTTCAAGTCTCATCTACTCCAGAAGTATATAATAATGTCTCTGAACAGGTTGGTTAGAGCAATAGATTAAAAAACAGAAATACAGCATAAAAGAAGGGGCCTTCTTGTGGTGCAGTTGAAGTGTCCCAACCCTTGGACCAAGAGACCTGGTTTCAAGACCCACCTGCTCCAAAGGTGTGGAATTGCATCTCTGAACTGTTTCAATTAGAAAAATAGGTTAATAAAAATATATATACAGCATAAAAGAAGATCATTTAGCCTTCTACACCTGTGCTAGCTCTTCAGAAGAGTTATCCAATTAGTCCCATTCCCTATTCTTTCCCCATAGCACTGCAATATTTTTCCTTTTTGGTATACCCAGAATAGTCACTGGTCAAAGGGCTGATCTAATGCAGAATTACATCTTTAAATCCTGGCAAGGCAGCTGGGAAATTTCAGTTCATGTAGTTTGGTAAATCTGGAAATGAAAAGATTATCTCATGATTTACAACCACAAAATTATTGAATCATTGTCAAAATCCAATTCATTTAATGCCCCATCCAATATTCTTTAAGGAAGGCAACCTGCTGCCATTACACAGCCTGTTATGTATGTTACTCCTGAAGCACTGTAATGTGATCAACTCTCAAGCTCACTCAGACATAGCCTGGCAAAGCCATTCAACTGTCTAGTTAGGGGCTAGAAATCATCTTCTCGAGATTTATCAGCAATGGGCAAAAAGTGTTGATCTTGCCATTGAGGCCAATGTCCTGTGAATGAATTGTACAAAGTCTAACATACTTTTGTAATTGCTTTTGTATCTGCTCACAGCAGCCTTTCAGGAACCATATAACGAATGGTTGCATTTATTTTTGTTTCTACTCCTTTGGTTCCTTAGCATATTACCTTTAATTGCCACTGAAATAGAAAGTTTCATTTCATTTACTCTGGAAAAACCCTGTGAGCCTTGAAAATATAATACTCTAAATAAGAAGTAAGAGTGTGATACAGAAAAGAGACAAGCTAACACCAAGCCAAACTTAAATATATTTATATTTTATATATAGAAATATCAAAGGAGTATGATTCTCTAAAATTGTTTAATAAATTATTGAAAAAGAACATTTTCCAGCTTTGTGCTGTCTGTCCTTTGCAAATTTGCTAAGGTCCACATCCATTAAATTTTGTCAATTTGATACCTCCGCTCACTGATCAGTGATCAGTGCCTCTTCTCAAACCTTTCGAGAAAGCCCTTTCTAGACCTGCAAAGTCATTAGTAAATATGGTGTTTAAAGCTAAATAAATCCACTATAAATTATAGAGTGATTTGGCAAGTTGTGCAAATTGATATCTATATTGACTTTATGTATCATCATTGTGAGGATTTAGCAGCTTTTCTCTGTGCAAAACATAATATGACAGAAATATGTCTTTTAGCTCTTGCTAAATAGTGGAGCATCAAACAGATGCATCAGCAACAATCAATTAAATCTGTATAAAATTTTAACTTACCTATAACTCAAATAGCATTGCAAGATGACACAATTTCACAATTGAAGCAGCTGATAAAAGAAAGTGGAATATTTGAGTGGCAGGAAAATTAAACTCATTTTCACCTTAAAAGTCCATGGTATCTACAGTGCTCTTGTTAAATAGACTGCCTGTGAATTTTTGAGAATAAGAGATCAAATCACATAAAACAACAATTTCCCCAACATTAATCGGTAACAGTAGACTTCTATAGGTGAGTTAATCTAATATTCTGCTTGATAAAAGCAAAGTATTCCAATAGTTTGCCTATCAAATATTAAAAAACAATCTCAAAATCCGGCATCAGATAATGAGGTCTGATTATCTGCAGGAAGACAGCAGGGTAAACTGAAACATATGGCACACACATGATTAATTCACTTATGAGGGGTTTAATAAGGACTTTTGAACAGCTGTTGCAACGACAGATGAAATTCCCTTCATTATTGAACTTTATTCTAAGGTGTGAATTTTAATGAACAAAGAACAGAATATGAACTGACAAATTTCAACACCATAAATTGCTCTGAAGTAGGAGTTAGCATTCAAGGGGTCTTCTTAATCCAAACTTTACATCAAGGCACTGAGTCAATAAAGACACCCGTCAGCTTCAGATAAATAGGATTTGGCCAAATCAGTCTTTGGATTGTCAATTCAATGTAGCAAGCATTTGAAACAGATCCCAGACATAGACTTCTACCTCTTTTCCTCAGTTCCAGATCTGACAGTGCTTCAGAGCTAAGCATGGAATGTTTTCCCAGTTGATTTAGCAAGTGTCGGCAATTACTCACATGTCAGGTACAGAATAAAACTTTTTCTTTCCTGACCATTTTCAAACTCATGACTTATTGAAGTCACAAATGAGAGCTGACTTGCTTCTGTTAAAAAAAAAGTGATTCTTCTTTATTTGCAAGCATAAACAGTGCGAATTTAATCCAGTTGGGAGCAAATAAAACCTATCCTTCACATGCACACAGCAATCTGCAACAGAACAGATACTTCTTCATTAATATTTTGTTCAAACCTATTTCTTCCATGCATGCAAACAAATGCGAGCAATGTTGAATGCAATGGAAACAACTCAGGGAGGCACATGGTCCACTGGTGAGATATTTTTAGCTCTAATAGCAAAACCTAGTTGTTTGTGGCATTGAGCTTCATGCTGCATTTTTAACATTTTGTTCAATTTTCAAACAAAAACAGTCCAAAAACAATGGCCTGGAATTCGCTGGATCATATTAACACGGATAATTTGCAACACAAGACAGAATATCCACACTAATTCTGTGAAATGGAGTATAAAGTGGAAATTTCTGGCAATTCCCATTTGTTAACTGGTTCAAATAGTTAGAAATCACTTGGTAGTCCTGGGCAGCACATCTTAAGAGTGCAGAACAGGCCTGGTAATGCAGAATAAGGTTGTGGAGTGGAAAGTAAATGGTAACCTGATTAAGAGTCATAGAATTTTACAGCATGTAAACAGGACCCTCAACCCATCATACCATTGCCAGTTCACTCTAGTGCTGTATTCCAGCACTTGGCCCATATGCTTGGATGCTGCCGCACTCCAGGCGATCATCTAAACACTTTTTCAATGTTGTGATATTTCCTGCCTCTACCACGCTCTCAGGCAGTGAGTTCCAGATATCCATTAGCCTCTGAGTGAAAAACATCTTTCTTAAATCTCCTCTTAACCTCCTGCCCTTTACCTTAAATCAATTTCCCCTACTTATTGACTCCTGTACTGAGGGGAAACATATCTTCCTATCTACCATATCTATGTTCCTCATAATTTTGTATTCCTCGCTCAAGTCCCTCCTCAACCTTCACTGCTCGAAGGAAAACAGCCCCAGCCAATCTATCTGAAATGCTTAAGACAGGCAACATCCTGATGAATCTCCTCTGCACCCTTTCTAATGCAACCAAATCCTTCTTACAATGTGGTGACCAGAACTGCACATAATTAAAGCCAAACTAACCTATTATACAGCTCCATCATATTGTAATAGGATTGTAATAGTAGGGGATTGTAAATTTCCAAACATAGATTGGAACTGTCATAGTATTAAAGCCTTGGATGGTGAGGAAATTGTTAAATGTGTTCAAGAAAATTTTCTTCATCAAAATGTAGATACACCTACTAGAGAATGATCAAAACTTGAGCTTCTCTCAAGAAATAAGGCAGGGAAAGTGACTGGAGTGTTAGCGGCGGAGCACTTTGGGACCAGAGATCATGATTCTATTAGTTTTATAATAGTTGTGGAAAAGGATGGGCCTTGAATAACAGTCAAAGCTCTTACTTGGAATAAGGCAAATTTTGACCGTATGAGACAGGAACTTTCAAAAGTTGATTGCAGTCGTCTGTTTGCAGGTAAAGAGACAACTGGCAAGTGGGAGGCTTTTAAAAGTGAGATAATGAGAGTTCAGGGGCATTAACATTCCTGTTAGAGTGAAGGATAAGGCCAATAAGAGTAGGGAACAATGGCTTGTGATCAGTGGTGCTTCACAGGGATCGGTGCTGGATCTATTGTTTTATTTGTCATTCATAGAAATAATTTGGATGAGAATTTAGGCAACATGGTTAGTATGTTTGCAGATGACACCAAAATTGGTGGTATCGTCAACAGTGAAGAAGGTTATCTAAAATTACAATGGGATCTTGATCAATTGGGCCATTGGGATGAGGAGTGGCAGATGGAGTTTAATTTGGATAAATGTGAGATATTGCATTTTGGTAAAACGAATAAGGGCAGGACTTACACAATTAATGGAAGGTCCCTGGGTAGTGTTTTTGAACTGAAAGACTGAGGGGTTCAGGTACATAATTCTTTGAAAGTTGCATCACAGCTAGTCAGGGTGGTTAAGAAGATGTTTATTAAGCTTGCCTTCATTGTTCAGATCATTGAGTGTAGGAATTGGGATGTCATGTTGAGGTTGTACACAATGTTGGCGAGGCCACTTTTGTACAGTTCTGGTCACCCTGCTATAGGAAGGATATTATTAAATTGAAGAGGGTTCAGAAAAGATTTACGAGCATGTTGCTAGGACTGAAAGGTTTGAGTTATAAGAAGAGGCTGGATAGACTGGGACTTTTTACACTTGAGCACAAGAGTTTAGGGATGACTTTATAGAGGTTTGTAAATCATGAAAGGCGTGTATAAAGTGAATAGCAAAGGTCTTTTCCCCAGGGTCGGGGAATTCAAAACCAGGGGACGTATTTTTTAAGGTGAGAAGAGAAAGATTTAAAAGGGGCCTAAGGGACAACTTTTTCACACAGTGGGTAGTGCGTGTGTAGAATAAGCTGCCAGAAGAAGTGCTAGATACAGTTACAGTTACATTTTAAAGACATTTGGATAGGTACATGAATAGGAAATGTGAGGAAGTGGGACTAGTTTAGTTTGGGAAACTTGGTCGGCTGGATGATTTGGACTGAAGCGTCAGTTTCCATGTTGTATGACTCTATGACTTTATCCTAAATGCTTTCTGATTGATCCAATCAACCTATCCTGTTGGATCAAGAACTTATGGATACACACACGATGATCCCTCTGATCCTCTGAATTAGTTAAGGTCCTACTATTCATTGTGTACTACCTTAACTTATTAATCTTCCCAAAATGCGCCACATCATACTTTTCAGGATTAAACTCCATTTGACATTCTTCTGCCCATTTGACTTTTTTTTTTATTCATTCATGGGATGAGGTCATCACTGGCTAGGTCAACATTAGATGTCCATCCCTAATTGCCCAGAGGGCAGTCAAGACCTAACCACATTGTTGTGGGCTGGAGTCACACGCAGGCCAGACCAGGTAAGATGGCAGTTTCTTTCCCTAAAGAAAATTAGTGAACCAGATGGGCTTTTCTGACACTTGACTAGCCCATCTATATCATTTCATTGACTAAGGCTTTCCTCCTTGCTGTTTACCATACCACCAATTTGCATGTCTTCTGCGAACTTATTGACCATTCCCCCTACATTAATGTCAAAATCATTAATGCACACTACAAAGAGCAAAGAATCCAGCAACACATCCTGCAGTATGCTAGTGGACACAGTCACAGTAACAACCTTTGACCATTACTCTCTGTCCGCTGCCATAAGTCCAATTTTGGATCCAATTTGTCAAATTGCCCAAGTTCCCACGGTCTCTTACCTTCTCAACCGCTTTCAAATTTGAGACTTTGTAAAAAGCCTTACTGAAAGCCATGTAGACTATGTACACTGCATTACCCTCATCCACACATCTAGTCACCTCCTCAGGAGACACAATCAAATCTGTTAGATATGATCTTGCCCCTGACAAAGTCGTGCTACTATCTTTGATTAATCCTTGCCTTTCCAAGTAGAGATCAATTTTGCCCTCAGAGGTTTTCCAATAGTTTCCTTACCATGAATTAACTGGCCTGAAGTTCCCTTGTTAATCCTAATCACATTTAAGACTGTAAGACCAGAAGATGTAGGAGCAGAATTCGGCCATCCAGCCCATCAAGTCTGCTTTGCATTTGATCATGGCTGATATGTTTCCCAACTCCATTCTTGTGCCTTCACCCATAGCCTCTTATCCCCTCACTAATCAAGAACCTATCTATCTCTGTGTTAAAGACATTCGGTGACTTGGCCTCCACAGCGTTCTGTGACAATGAGTTCCACAGATTCACCACCCTCTGGCTGAAGAAATTCCTTTTCATCTCAGTTCTAAAGGATCGTGCCTTCACTGCGAGTCTGTGCCTGCAGATTCTGGTCTCTCCTACTGGTACAGACAGCTTCTAGATGCCCCTTCTATTGAGGCGTCTCAGTATTCTGTAAGTTTCAATGAGATACCCCCTCATCCTTCTGAATTCTATAGAGTACAGACCCAGCGCCCTCAACCACTCCTCATATGATAAAACTCTCATTCCCAGGCTCTTTCTTGTAACCCTCCTCTGGATAGCCTCCAAAGCCAACACATCCTTCCTTACAGACAGAGCCCAAAACTGCTCACAATAATCCAATGACGGTCTGACAAGAGCCTTACACAGCGTCAGCAGTACATTGCTGCTCTTGCATTCTGGACCTATCAAAATGAATTCGAACATTCTATTTGACTTTCCACTTGCCAACTGAACCTCCATATTAACCTTAAAAGAATCCTGAACTAGGACTCTGAAGTGCCTTTGTGCTTCAGATTTCCAAAGCCTTTACCCATTCCAACCAAAGTGCACACTTTTCCGCATTCTATTCCATCTGCCACTTCTTTGCCCATTCCCTTAGCACAGCCAAGTCCTTCTGCAACCTCCCCACTTCCTCAACACTACCTGCTCCTCCACCTATCTTTGTGTCATCTGCAAATGTTGAAACAATGCCTCAGCTCTTTTCTCCAGATCATTGATGTCTGGTGTGAATAGTTTGCCTAGTGCTAGTCAGCCAATCCTCTATCCATGCCAATATGTTGGGCTACCATGGCTTCTTACCTTATTTCACACCCTCTGTGCAGTGCCTTGTCAAAGGTCTTTTTGAAATACAAATAGATCATGTCCACCGGCTCTCCTTTGTCTAACATGCTCATTACCACCTTAAAGAATTCTAACAGATTTGTCGACCGTAACATTTTATTTGATGAAGCCATGCTGGCACAGCCCTATTTCACTGTGCACTTCCAAGTACTGCACAATCCCATCCTCAATAATGGACTCTAAATCTTAGTAATGACTGAGGTCAGGCTAACCGGCCTATAGTTTTCATGTCTTCTGCTTCCTTTTTTTCTTAAAAAGGGGATTACATTAGTCATTTTTCAGTCCTCTGGGGCACTCCCTGACTCCAGTGATTTCTAAAAGTTCATCACCAATGCCTCCAAAATCTCCTCAGCTTTCTCCTTCAGAGATCTGGGTGTAATCCAGGTGATTTATTCACCTTCAGGCCCTTCGTCTTCCCCAGCAACTTCTCCTTAGTGATGGTCATTACATTCACCTCTGACTCTCTTGAAGGTCTGGTATGCTGCAGGTGTCTTCCACGGCAAAGACTGATGCAAATTACCTATTCAGTTCCTCCACTATTTCTTTGTTTCCTTTTGATACTTATTGAGCCTTATTTTCCAGCAATCCTATGTCCATTCTTGCCTCTCTCTCTTACCTTTTACATATTTGCAACAAATCTTTTGGAATTTTCTTTTATATTACTAGCTACCTTAACCTCATATTTCATCTTCTCCCCTATATCACTTTTTCAGTTGTTCTCTGCTGTCTTTAAAGGCTTCCCAATCCTCTGGCTTCCTTTCGATCTTCACCACATTGTGTGCTTTCTCTTTTGCTTTAGTACTATCCCTGACTTCCCTTGTCAACCATGGTTGTTGCCTCATCATATTCTTAGTATGTTGCTTTTCCCTTGGGATGAATTTCTGCTATGCCTCCTGAATTATAGTCAGAACTTTCTGCCATTGCTGCTCCACTGCTAGGTTCCTCTTCTAATCAACTCTGGCCAGCTCCTACCTTGTGTCTTTGTAGTTACCTTTACTCGATTGTAATACCCTTACCCCTGATTCAAGCTTCTCCCTCTGAAACTGCAGGGTGAATTCTATCATATTATGGTCACTGCCACCCAAGGGAGTTTCTTCACCTTAAGCTCCCTAATCAAGTCTGCCTTATTATACTACAACAAATCTGGAAATGCCTGTTCCATAGTGGACCTTACCTAAAGCTGCCCCAAAATAAATCTTGCAGACATTCCATGAATTCCTTTTCATGGGATATGCCACCAACCTGACATTCCCAGCCCAACTGCATATTGAAGCCCCCTCTGATTATTGTAATAGTGCCTTTCTTACATGCCTTTTCTATCTCCTGATTTATTTTCTTCCCCAGGCTCAGTGGTTAACACTGCTGCCTCACAGCGCCAGGGACCCGGGTTTGATTCCACCCTTGGACAACTGTCTGTGTGGAGTTTGCACGTTCTCCCCTTGTCTGCATGGGTTTCCTTCGGTTGCTCCGGTTTCCTCCCACAGATCAAAGATGTGCAGGTTAGGTGGGTTGGCCATGCTAAATTATCCGTAGTGTTCAGGGATGTGTAGATTAAGTGGGTTATAGGAGGGATGGGTCTGGGTGGGATGCACTGATGGTCAGTGTGGACTTGTTGGGCCGAAGGTCTTGTTTCCTCACTATAGGAATTCTATGATTTCTGTGATAATCTAGGAGGTTTGTATACAACTCCCATCAAGATTTTTTCCCATTGCGGCTCTTAAACTCTACCCACACAGATTCTATGCCTTCACAGCCTATATTGCCTCTTGTTATTGATTTAATTTCATTTCTTCCTAACAAGGCAGCACTGCCCATGTGCCTGTCCTTTCAATAGGATCCCCTTGCAGTGAGGTCTCTATAATGTCCAGAATATTGTATTCACCAATTTTAATCTGTTCTACAAGCTCATTTACCTTGTTTCATATACTGTGTGCATTTAAGTGCAACAACTTCAGTCTTGCATTGACTGCCCCTCTTCTCACCATTGTCACTTTGTCTGCTTTGCCTGAAGTTAGATTCCTGACCTTTTTCACAATCTCTGTCCTATTACTTTATTCTGGAAACTTTAATAACCTTTCCTGAGCCCTCCTGCACTTTAACTTCATCCATAATTTTCCATGCTACTGAACACCCAACGCCCCACCCCCACACTATTTACTTTAAAGCCCTATCCACAGCCCTTGTTTTGCGATGCACCAATTGTTATGCAGGTCCCAGCATGATTCGAGTAGAACACATCCCACCAGAACAGCTCCCTCCTTCCCGACCACTGGTGGCAATGTCCCATGAATTCAAACCTCTTTCTCCCACACCAAACTGTAAGCCATGTACTTGCCTCTTTAACCTTGTTGACCCTGTGCCAATTAGCTTGCTGCTCAGGTAATAATTCAGAGATTATTAGCCTTTTGGTTCTGCTTCTTAATTTAGCCCCTAGTTGCTCATATTCCCTCAGCAGATCATGTTTCCTCTTTCTGCTTATATCATTGGTACCCGTGTGGACCACGACAACTGGATCTTTCTCCTCCCATTCCAATTTTGTCTGCAGCTCAGATGAGACATCCTGAACATGAGTACCAGGCAGACAACACAGCCTTCATTCCTAGCCACAAAGAACAGTGTTTATTTAGTAAGGCATTTGATAAGGTTCCCCATGGTAGGCTGATGGAGAAACTGAAGTCGCATGGGGTCCAGGGTGTACTAGCTAGATGGATAGAGAACTGGCTGGGCAACAGGATACAGAGAGTTGTAGTGGAAGGGAGTTTCTCAAAATGGAGAACTGTGACCAGTGGTGTTCCACAGGGATCCGTGTTGGGACCACTGTTGTTTGTGATATACATAAATGATTTGGAGGAAGGTATAGATGGTCTGATTAGCAAGTTTGCAGATGACACTAAGATTGGTGGAGTAGCAGATAGTGAAGGGGACTGTCGGAGAATGCCACAGATAATAGATAGATTGGAGAGTTGGGCGGAGAAATGGCAGATGGAGTTCAATCCAGGCAAATGCGAGGTGATGCATTTTGGAAGATCCAATTCAAGAGCGAACTATACGGTAAATGGAAAAGCCCTGGGGAAAATTGATGCACAGAGAGATCTGAGTGTTCAGGTCCATTGTACCCTGAAGGTGGCAACGCAGGTCGATAGAGTGGTCAAGAAGGCATATGGCATGCTTTCATTCATCGGACAGGGTATTGAGTACAAGAATTGGCAGGTCATGTTACAGTTGTATAGGACTTTGGTTCGACCACATTTGGAATACTGCCTACAGTTCCGGTTGCCACATTACCAAAAGGACGTGGATGCTTTGGAGAGGCTGCAGAGGGGGTTCACCAGGATGTTGCCTGGTATGGAGGGTGCTAGCTATGAAGAGAGGTTGAGTAGATTAGTAGTATTTACATTAGAAAGACCCAGGTTGAGGGGGGACCTGATTGAGGTCTACAAAATCATGAGAGGTATAGACAGGATGGATAGCAGGAAGCTTTTTCCCAGAGTGGGGGACTCAATTACTGGGGGTCACGATTTCAAGGTGAGAGGGGAAAAGTTTAAGGGAGATATGCGTGGCAAGTTCTTTATGCAGAGGGTTGTGGGTGCCTGGAACGTGCTGCCAGCGGAGGTGGTAGAGGCGGGCACAATAGCATCATTTAAGATGTATCTAGACAGATACATGAATGGGCAGGGAGCAGAGGGATACAGATCCTCGGAAAATAGGCGACAGGTTTAGATAGAGGATCTGGATCGGCGCAGGCTTAGAGGACCGAAGGGCCTGTTCCTGTGCTGTAATTTTCTTTGTT
>NC_063337.1:88401351-88487195 GCF_021869965.1 Rhincodon typus | reverse complement strand
AGTTCTTTACACAGAGGGTGGTGGGTGCCTGGAACGCGTTGCCAGCGAAGGTGGTAGAATAGCATCATTTAAGATGTATCTAGACAGATACATGAATGGGCAGGGAGCAGAGGGATACAGATCCTCGGAAAATAGGCGACAGGTTTAGATAGAGGATCTGGATCGGCGCAGGCTTAGAGGACCGAAGGGCCTGTTCCTGTGCTGTAATTTTCTTTGTTCTTTGTTCTTTGTTCTTATTCTCTTGACTATACTATCCACAACTACAACTACATTTCTTTTCTCTCCCCACCTTGAATAGCTCTAGGTACCATGTTGCTATGATCAGTTTGCTCATCTTCCCTACAGTCTCTGCTCGCATCCACATAGGGAGCAAGAATCTCAAACTTGCTAGATAAATTTAAGGGCTGAGGTTCCTTCAGCACTGCCTTTCTAATCTCTTTATCTGTCACACCTGCCTGTCTCTGACCATTGACCAAATTTGAAGTAGATAATCTAAGGCTTGTGGCTGCGTCCTGAAACATAGTGTCCAGGTAACTCTCACCTCCCTGATGTATCATGGTTTTCAAAGCTCATCACACCTCGGCCGCAGTTCTTCAAGCAACCAACATGTGGTACAAATGTGGTCACTATGAGCCACAATGTAGTCCACCAGCTCCCACATCAAGCAGGTAAAATACATCATCTGGCCCTGCATCTCTAGGCTTTTAGCCTGTGATCTATTAATATTTTTCCTTTTTATCTTCAACCTGCAAGTAAGCAATCATTGTTAATCAAATTAGCAAATTACCAAACAATGAACTTACAGTTTTCCTGTGATGTCACTCTTTCTTTTATGCCGGGCCCCTGAACCTTGGCTTCAATTTATCCTGCTAAAATAAAACTTGCACACTATGAGCCAAAAAAGCTAGCAAAAGACACCTCTTCCCCTCTGCACCAAATTCCCACACTACCTCAAAGTCCCTGAACAACATACTCACTCAGGCTGTGTCACACTTGGGATGTGATCTCTCCTTCCTGGCAATTCAAATCCTACTTGGCAAATATCTAAAGTGCATCTTGTAGATCATACTCACTGCTGCTACTGAGCAAGGGATGCTTGTGGATGTGATACCAATCAAGCAGGCTGCATTGCTCTGGATAGTGGAAAGTGTTTTGAGTGTTGTTGGAGCTGCACTTATCCAGGCAAGTATTCCATCACAATCCTGACTTGTGCCTTTTGAACAGATTTTATGGAGTCAGGAGGTGAGTTTCTCACTGCAATATTCCTAGCCTTTGATGTGCTGTTGCAGCATTGTATTTATATGGCAAGTCCAGTTGATTTTCTGGTCAATGGCAACCCTCAGGTTGTTGAGATGGTAACACCATTGAATGTCCAGCATGATAATTAGCTTTTCTCTTGCTGGAGATACTCATTGCCTGGCATTTGTGTAGTGTGAATTTGACTTGCCACTTGTCAGCTCAAGCCTGATATTGGCCAGGTCTTGTTTCATTTGAAAATGGACTGCTTCAGTATCTGAGGAGTCACGAAGAGTACTGAACATTGTGCAATTATCAGTGAGCATCCCCACTTGTGACCTTATGCTGGAGGGAAGGTCATTGATGAAACAGCAGAAGATGATTGGGTTGAGGATGTACCCTGAGGAACTCCTACAGATATGCCCTGGAGCTGAGATAACTGAACTCCAACAACCACAACCACCTTCCTGTGTGCCAAGTATGACTCCAGCCAGCAGGGAGTTTGCCCCCTAAATACTCATTGATTCCAGTTTTGCAAGGGGTCCTCGATGCCACACTTGGTTGAATGCAGCTTTGATGGCAAGGGCTGTCACTCTCACTCACTACCTTTTCTTCCAACATTTCTTTTTATTCAAACCCAATTTCACTATTTTCCATAGTGGGATTTAAACCCATATTCCCAAAACATTAGCCTCGGGTTTGGAATTACTGTTCCAGTCACATTACCATTATTCTGACTCCCCTGTTCTTCCTCTTTATCTTTCATAATGATACAGAAAAATTTGTATCCACTGAGAAAGACATTGCAGCCACTTAATCTTCTGAGAAAGGGAGGAGGGAGAAAGGGATAGTGACAAAGGTCCAAACATATTTGATGCAGAGATTGACAATCTCTTTGGTAACTGGAGTGTCAATTTCTATGTCTAAATCAAAATCAAAAATGTACTGCCTGAAAAATTACTTTAGAACTGCAGGAACATAGAAACATAAAAATAGAAACCAGAAGAAAGAATAGGCCATTCAGTCCTTTGAGCCTGCTGCGCTATTAAATATGATCATGGCTGATCCTCTACCCCAAAGACATTTTCCCACTTTCTCCTTGATGGCTTTAAAATCTATGAATTTTATCTATCTCTTTCTTGAATATATTCAATGACTTGGCCTCCACAGCCTACTGTGGTGGAGAATTCCACATGTTCAGTACCCTTTGATTGAAGAAATGTTCCCTTATCTCAATACTAAATCTTGAATCCTGAGACTGTGCACTTTGGTTCTAGACACCATAACCATGAAAAACATCTTCCCTTCATCTAGCCTATCCAGTCCTATTAGAATTTTCTATGTTTAAATCAGATTGCGGCTCATCCTTCTAAACTCTCCTGAGTACATGCAAATTCTCATCGTGCAACCGACCTGCCATCCCCCTTATCAGCCTAGTGAATCTATTCTACACTCCTTCTATGATAGGTATATCCAATCTTAGGTAGTGACACCAAATCTTCATGCAGTACTCCTGATGTGGACTCACCAAAGCCCAAATATCAGCGGTACGCCATCCTTAATTCTGAACTCAAGTCCTTCTGCAACAAAGGCCAACATACCCTTTGCCTTCCTAATTGCTTGCTGCACGTGCCTGAAAAATAAAGCTGCAAGACTGGACACTTCTCCCATGTTTGAAACTGATTAATTATCTTGAAAGAGCTTTGCATGTTTAGGTGCCTTTCAAGACATCAGGATGTTCCAGAGAACCTCACAGCCAAATAAATGTAACAAGGTCTATTTTACCTGTAATATAGGTCCATCTGTGTCTCAGTTCATGAACAATTAGAAATGTCATGAATAAATTCATGCACATTCAATGCCAGCATAAAGGAAGAAAATTCATACTCTTCGATCAGTCCTATTCAACAGCGCAACATTAAAGAGCTAAGTGGTATTTTGACAAACCTAACACAGCAGTAAGTGATTGGAAGTTGTTTGTTAGAGCGACTTCACAAACATAAATGGTCGATAAAAGTCTGTATTATTCTGGTACTGAGTTTAAACAGAAGCAAAGAATAGGAGCTAACAATAATACAGGTAAATTTCAATTGACTACACGCATCACACATTGTTATTAAGTTTAAAATATGTATGCATGGTGTGGATCTACACATGTTAAAGATTGGATTCAGACAGGGCTTAATTAAGGTAATAATTGCTATTAGTAAGATGAAACTTCAACAAATCTGAATTGAAATCCCAAATTCAAATGATGGCAGCAATGAGCTCCGAATTCCTATCGCATCCATGTTCAAGAGCGAATGTTTCAAGAATAGGGTAATAATTCAGCGATAGGGTCATAATTCAACTTTATTTCAAATCGAACCAATGATTTATTTTATCCTGAGGGAGATCAGGGATAGGACTTAAATCCACATCCCATATGGCCACTAAAATGTTTATAATGATGTAGCATGCTGTTATATACCAGAACAAAAAAATGTATGCAGCAATTGATTTCAAAGGAAACAATTATTGCACAGATGAGTTCACTGATGGGAACTGGATATATGTGGGCTGGATTTCTTGGAAGAAGAAGACCTCATAACTCATCAATGACAGGGTACATATTACTATGCAGAGAAATTTGACATTTGTCAGTTTAAGAGAGTCATAATTGCCTGATCTGTTTTTATAGACACTTATTACAGCCTTTGGGTCATATTTCTTTCGCTTAGAATTATTGTTTCATTGCATTATTAATCTTGTTTCATATCATACAATTGAGTTGTCGTTTTTTTTAAATTCCCATGCAGTCTGAATAAAACTGCACTTTTCAATAAAAAAAGATGGTAATGATGGTTGGTTAAAGATTTTCTGCATTCTTCATCTTATTCATTATTCTCATATATTATGCATAAAGTCGGATTGTCTGATGCACAAATTATTTTAGGACTGGTAACAAACAGGGAGGGTCAAAGGATGTCAGGTCTCCTACTACCAGGAAGGAAGATTTTACTTCCTTACTCATTCAATCAGGCAGGGATGTTGTACAACACAACAAGATCATTCAAAGAAGATAGGATGATATATCACCAAGCTTTCCAGCTCACATTTTTGATAATGAATCTTCCATGTCAAATTGTCTCAAATTGACTCAAATATGTCTTAAATGTCAAACAGCATTTCAGGAGCTGAAATTGTTATAGCCAGCTTGTGACTTGATTGAGAGACTGAACATGGAAAAGGGTCAAACCTGCTGAGAGTCACACCCTTGCACTTGCTGCCAACTCTCCTGCCTTCCTCCAGCCCCATCAAATAACCCAAAAAACTCAAACTCAGCAGAGCCATTTGAAATCAATGTGGGAGTCATAAACTGACAGAGTAGACATAAGTGCTCTTGCAAGGTAGACAACGTTTGTATAGCTGTTATGATCTGATTTTTTTTTAATGGCCTGCTTCATTAAACTGTACAAAAAGGTTATCAGTGTCACTGAGAGTTTACAAAAACATTTTTCTGAAGGACTCCTTTCATCAATTGCTCATCTGCTGGAAGTTAGATAAGAAGCAGTAACATCAAGTCCTGCAATTTCAATAAGGGCTCTTTCTTGACATTCTTTAAGGACTATCATTTTGTTGCTTGAATTCATGGCTGAATTTCAAACATAAGTTAGAATCCTCTTCTGAGATAATTCTAAGTAGACAATTTGATTGACTTTAAAGAGTCCATTAAAGGATTCATTGTCTGTGATACGGGGTCTGAACAGAAGTTTGTTTGTTTTTATAAGAGATTAACCATTCAAGGTGACTCAATAGTTTGAAGGCATCTTACGAGTTGATTTTGTTTCATCTTCAATTTTCTTATTTGAACTAGCTACTCAGATAGCAAAAGTCCGGCTCAGGCTGTCTGGTCATAACATGGATGATTATGGAAATTTGCTGTGGGCAAATTGGCTGTCACATTTCCTACATCACAACAGTGTCTACACTTCAAAAAGTACTTCACTGGCATACAGCATTTTGAGATGCCCAGTGCAAAGGAAAATTGCTCTATAAATGGCTTTTTTTTCCCCTTATATGATGGCACACTTGAAAGATAGGAGAAATGAATAGTTTAAAAGCTATTTCAGCATTTTGTAGCAATTTTAACATAAGGTGAGTGGACACAGAGATGTTGGAGGTAGATATTAAGGGCAAGCTTGGCCAGCAGGTATCAAAGTCTTCTTTTGCATCCCCTTGAGGTATGTAAGAAAGTGCTAAAAGGGCTTCTCTAAACATGGAAGCAGAATCAACAGACTCAAACTTTATTGACAAAATAGTATTCTTCAGAGCAAAGTGTGCAGAAGACACTGGAAGTCTGCAGAGGGATATAGATAGTCTAAGTGAGTGGGCAAAGGTCTGGCAGATGGAGTACAATATTGATAAGTGTGAGGTCATCCATTGTGATAGGAATAACAGCAAAATGGACTATGGTAAATGGTAAAATGGTAAAAAATTGCAGCACACTGCTGTGCAGAGGGACTTGGGTGTCCTTGTGCATGAATCGCTAAAAGTAGGATTGCAGGTGCAGCAGGTAATTAAAAAGGCAAATGGAATTTTGTCTGCCATTGCTACAGGGATGGAGTTTAAAAACAGGGAGGCTATGCTGCAGCTGTATAGGGTCCTGGTGAGGCCACACCTGGAGTATTGTGTGCAGTTTTGGTCTCCTTACTTGAGAAGAGATATACTAGCACTGGAGGGGGTGCAGAGGAGATTCATTCAGTTGATTCCAGAGTTGAGAGGGTTGGATTATGAGGAGAGACTGAGTAGACTGGGATTATACTCATTGGAATTCAGAAGAATGAGGGGAGATCTTATAGAAATGCATAAGGTTATGAAGGGAATAGATCAGGTGGAGGCAGGGAGGTTGTTTCCGCCAGCAGGTGAAACTAGGACTAGAGAGCATTGCCTCAAATTAAAGGAAAGCAGATGTAGGACTGAGGTCAGGAGGAACTTCTTCACCCAAAGGGTTGTGAATCTGTGGAATTCTCTGCCCAGCGAAGTGGTTGAAGCTACCTCACTGAATGTTTTTAAGGCAAGGCTAGATAAATTTTTGAACAGTAAAGGAATTAAGGGTTATGGTGAGTGGGCAGGTAAGTGGAGCTGTGTCTCAAAAAGATCAGCCATGATCTTATTAAATGGCGGGGCAGGCTCGAGGGGCCAGATGGCCTATTCCTGCTCCTAGTTCTTATGTTCTTATGTTCAGCAAAAAAAAAGACACTTGAAGCACTTAAAAGGGAATCAAGCTTTTCAAAAACAATTTTGTCCTGAGGATATGAGAGGGTTCCAATTATTACAGAAGATGAAAATCTCATCAAACAGGATAAGAAAATTGTTGTTGATCTGAAACGGACACTAGTCATTAAATATTTACATTGCACATAGACAGCAATGTTTAGGATTCCATTAAATTGTTCTGTTCAACTCCTCACCTTTGACGTCCTGCTCTGCTAGAAACAAAGAAAAATGATTATCTTGTTTGAGAGGTCCAGTAATGGAGACTTAGCCATGTCAGAAACAAAAGTACATCTTCAAAATAGAAAATGTTCAGAAAGCAACAAATTGCTTTTCCTTTGCCTTCCTAATATGCAATCACAAAAATTAGTTGAAAATAAAAACATGCAAACTGGAAAGTCACATATGAGAAATTGCAGGAAAGGGCTTGTGGCTTTATAAACATCTGCCAGGTCCCAACAGCACCAACACAAAATGTGTGTCACCTTCACAAGCTGTGGCATCTCAACAACTGAAATTAAAGAGTCTGGAGTACTGCCATGAGGCAAATTTTCAAGGAGGGAATTTTGTACAAGTCTTCACCATATCTAAAAACACAAAGAATAGTGCTTATCATTAATGCAAGCATCAGTATCCCTTAACAAGTTAAATTGTATGTCGTTTTAATTTCATTTATGGCTTTGTTAAATTACTAGCCGTTACAATCAAATAATTTTGAGAGTGCAGTGATTCAGTGACAAATCGCTTTCAAAATAGTTTCAAAGTATTGCTTTTCCTTCTGTTTGAAGGAAAAATCTTCTACTGCTCTTCTTTGTTAAACTACCAGACACTCTAAATAATTAAAAACCATAAGAACTGTGGATGTTGTAAATCAGAACTGTTCTGAGGAAGGGTCACTGGACCCAAAACGTTAACTCTGTTTACTCCCTCATAGATGCTACCAGACCTGCTGAGCTTTTCCAGCAACTTTGTTTTTGTTCCTGATTTACAGCATCCGCAGTTCTTATGGTTTTTATTTAATATTTAACTCACTGCCACATCTCTTCCAGGCATGCCTACCTTGAAGAAGTTCTGCTCCTCTCTCGTCTAAATAATTAGTAGCACATTTCTGAAAAAAAAAGAAAACACCCTTATTACCAGCATCTGGAAGTTTTTATTTAAATTAGCTATTAACTTCCATATTAATGTTTAACTTCCACTTTAAGGTGTCAAATCCTCAAAAGTTGATGTATTTTTCTTGAGAGTAAAATCCCCCAAATCAGCATCCTTTTACAACTTATTCAACAATATTTCACAATTCTGTTGAGCAGGACAGCAGCTGGCATCATCGTTTAAGGATAAGTACCAGGGTTTTGAGACTACTAGCTAAATTTTCTTACAATGAACATACAATTGATGACACATTTATAAAGTACTCAGTTTGATTGTTTGGAGGCAATGTCATGATTCAGTGAACACAACTCTGCCTTTTGCAGCTAGATCATTGACTTTGGGTGTCACAGTTCTAAGTAAAAGAGCTTGCAAATCTATCTTCCTCTGATTGGAGAAAGAAAGAGTGGAGAATTGTAAATAGATACGTATCTATAAATATAAAATGTGAGAGAAAGTGATAATGTAAATGCAAATCTATTATTTTAAATTGCAATGTGAGTGCATAAGACAACAGCATAAAATTAACAATCCTCAATTTAAACTCAGGATTAAAGGATTTCTTCGTCCACTCCTTTCAACCCAAACGTTGCATGTTAACAATAGACATTCAACATAATCTGTTGTGAAGGAATACAGACTATGACACATTAATTGATTCACATAGAAATTCTACGTGAGTTCATAATCTTAAAAGCTTTATGCAAATATCACAAGACTATACCGCCTTCAAGGGCAGATATTATTCACTCATTCTAAAATCAAAAGCATTGCAGTTACTCAAGTTCTTATTGCATTCAATTTGTCACAAAAAGGCTATTCAGCAAAAGCAGTATTGGACTACAATAATAAGGCTTCCACCTCCCTACCAGATGGCTGTGGGTTTAAGTCCCAGGGCTGCCTGTCATTCAAGTTGCCTGCCAATGTTTCGAATGAGTTTCATCTGTGCTCAGCTGGTCTGTTAAGTGGAGAGCTCTGGCACTTATTATTTGAATACACTGGGGATTTAAACCAGGGTTATTCAATGAGATTGGACATCTTGTTTACACTTAAGCTGGAGGGGAAATGTGGAGTTCAGTTTTACAGAGTAATATTGGACAGACATTGACCATCCAGTTTATTTTAATTAAAGAATGCATATATTTTGCTATAGAGTCCAGAAATTCAGCACACAAGCATTTTATTAAATATTAATATTAAATAACTTCTCAAAGCAACAGATACATACAGAGAATGAATTTCAAAAATATAATCAGGGCTTTATCCAAAAGGCTATATTGGCATTTCAACAGAAACATCATGCCAATTCACTCCAAAACTAATCAAAACACATTCATAGCATTAACATCTATTAACTAAACGCTGGAGGCCCCCTTGCAGCTTTGAATTATGTGTTTCACTTTCTATCAGTGATTAAAAAAAACTTCAGAATTTGTACACTGAATTTCATTAAAAAGAAATTATAAAAATAAGGTTTAAACATTTGTATTTGAAGGAGCAGATTAAACAATTGGGATTAGAAAGAATCAAATATTGCAATGAAATGTGGAGATGCTCTGGTCATTCCTTGAGGAGAAGACTTGGTGGCTTTGTGTAGACTTGGCTGGAGTACTTCTCCATATTAGTAATCAGGCACATTTGCAGTCAGGCTCATGGTTATCATGAAGTCATCTCCCGAAGGATTCACCCAAAATTGGTCTCTTCAATTCAGCATTAAGCTAGTGATGCTTCTCTTCTCTAACACAGTATGGACAAAACAAACTCTCATTCATACCATTGACATTGCTGCTTAAAATTTGACACCATAAGTCACAATATTGAATCATGAACATGAAACAGCACTAATGCAGCATAGCCCATTTTACTTTCCCTTCAATATTCAGTATAAAATTCCCTTGCTCGTCCCTCCTATTCCCACATTTCTTCTGATCACATTTGCTACTTACCTCCCTTCCATGTGCCCTGCTCTACAATGAGTTTCATTTCATTATCATGACGGAAGTGATCTGAAACTAGAGAACCAGTGCCCTGAGATGTCTTGCTGGATGCAGATCCTCACTAGATCTGGTGGCATGACTGGGATCTAAATTGAAAAAAAGGCCACTTATTGGTGAGGGCCTTCTGATACCTGAATCAGGAGGGAGTGAGCTGAAAGCAAACAAGGCTAGAGTTCAGGATACTAGAAGTATTCTACTTGCTCCTTCCACCCTCACAGAAATAGTCACCTTTGGGAGTCTCTTTAGATGAACAACAAGATGATAAATTTGGTGCACACCTAGCAATCTGTGTTCCAATTCAATTTTTAATCTATTTATTGAGAGGGCTGCCTGAGGAACATAGATCACACCCAGAAATTGCCATCAGTTGATTCTCATCCCATTCCTCCAAACTTACTTCTGATGTCAATGTTGACCTCTCCTATTTCTCATCTGCATGGAGCCATTTGGTGACCTCATTTGAAAACAGTTTAATTTTCACATGACTGCTCACCACACCCAGCTTTAGCCTGTCACTAGCTACCTTAACACCTTCAACTGTCCCTAATAGTCAGACTGCTTGTCCCACATCCAGTACAGGAAATGCCAAAGTGTTTTCCAACCAGCCCTCTCTCTGGCACCAGTCAGAGGCTAAATCAGACTGTTCACAAGTATAGTGCTTTATTTGATTCTACATGAATCATCTATCTGAACCATCAATAAAACCACCTATTTTCATCTGTATTGTCATCCCATGACTCTGCAAGTGCCTTATGCAGCTCTGAAATCCTTGCCCGTGTCTTTGTGCTTGACTATTCTAATAAACTCCTGGATAGCCTGCCACATTCTACCCTCTATATACTTGAGGTAATTTAAAACTTGGCTGGCAGCCTTAACTCACACTGAAAATGGCCATCTATCACCCCTGTGTGCACTTTTTACACTAGTTCCCAGTTGAGCACTCTGGAAATTCTTATCCTGGTCTTCAAATCCTTTCGTCTCTCATTCTTCCCTAACTAGGTATTGTCTTCTAGCTCTACAAACCTACCAGACATTGGTGCACTTTTAATTAGGTCTCTTGTGCCTCTCTGATTTTAATCAGTCCACTAATAGTGCGGGTGGGTTTTTTTCTGCCCAGACCCTAAATTCTGGAAATTTTTCCCCAACATCTCTGCCTCTGTCCCTCACTAGTTCTTTTAAGTCTCACCTTAAAATCTATCTCTCACCAACTTTTCGGTTATTTCCCCTGATTTACTCAAATGTGGTCTGCTGTCATTTTTTTTGTAAAGAGTGTGCAAAGTGTTCTATGGTCACAGGAGAACAGTCTGGACAAAACGGAGTCTTTATTGAAAAGCCTGTAAGAGGGCTTGCCTCCATTGTATGTGTTTCATGGTAGAGGTCACAAGACTACAGCAGACCAGTAGGGACATTTGGACATGACTGTATTTCAATCTAAACACTGAGCATCTGGGAAGATTCTAAGTCATTAAAGGCACAGTATAAATATAAGTTGTTTTTCAATCTTGCACAAATGCTCACAGTTAGCGTGATGGCTCTAACAGTAACTACGTTGGATTTTAAAGGCACTACCATCCTATTTACACTGGCAGGATACCTTAAACGTCCCCCAATGTATGTTTATTATCATCTTTGATGTATTCAGTTTAACTCACTGCATAAATGTCAGATTAACTTTACATTGATAAAATATCTTGGTTAGCACAGATCCTTTCTAGACAGTTAAAAACTGGGATCCATAAATCTTATGTTTGCATTAGTAGCGGAGGAGGGTTTAATTTTTAAAGATTTTACAAGCAGTCCATTAGATCCCAATGATGAAAGATAAAACATCTTTATGATGTAGTTTGACTTGTACGTTGTGATAATGCAACAAATTATGAAGATCAGACAGGAGAGCCATTTGTAAAATAATGTCATGAATCCAGAAAATGCTTTAACCGCTATTGATGTGAGTTTGTTTTCATTGCAAATGGCATTTCCATTGAAGGCTAATAAAAGGGGCAGCCTTGACTTGAGCCGATCTGCAGTCTGAAAAACCACATTACCATTCACAGCCATGTAGGTATGACAATGTAATATTGAAGGGAATGTAAAAAACTAAATAGCAATGCTGCACCAGTGCTGTTTCATGCTCATGATTCAATTTTGGGACTTATTGTGTCAAAGTTTAAACAGCAATGTCAGTGGTATGTTTTGTCCATACTGTATTAGAGAGGAGAAGGCTCACTATCTTCATGCTGAATTGAAGAGACCAATTTTGGGTGAATCCTTCGGGAGATGACTTCATGATGACCATGAGCCTGACTGCAAATGTGACTGATTACTAATATGGAGAAGTACTCCATCCAAGTTTACACAAAGCCATCAAGTCTTCTCCTCAAGGAATGGCCAGAGCATCTCCACATTTCATTGCAATATTTGATTCTTTTTAATCCCAATTGTTTAATCTGCTCCTTGAAATACAAATGTTTAAACCTTATTTTTATAATTTCTTTTAGTGAAATTCAGTGTTTAAAGTTTAAAGTTCCTTTTTACCAATAGAAAGTTAAGCTCAAAATTCAAAGCTGCGAGGGGCTGTCCAGCTTTTGGTTAATCAATGTTAATGCGCTGAATGTCTATTGGGGACAAAGTGAAGGAAAGGGGACAGAGAAGGTGAGACAATAAATGGAGATGGAAGAATTTGGGGATTTATAAAGGAAAGATGGTGCAAATGCAGGGGGAAGCAAGGGAATGGGGTGAAGACTACAGTGAAAAGAAATATATTCTACAGCCTTAAGGAGATCTCAATTGCTGTGATTTCTTGTGCACAACGAAAATCAACAGCTGCAGAGCTAAGTAGAGCTAAGTGAAAACAACTAATGTTTCAGAAATAATATAATTTTTAATAAAACTGTTTTCGACCTTTATTCTTGATTAATTCTGAATCATTACTGCTTCGACTTTCGTTTACCTATAAGTAAGTAAAGCTATGTTCAGTGCATGTTGTTTAGCACAGTGACGTAACACATTGTCTCATTTTAAAAGAGTCATGTTCGAAGCTAGTACAGGATCAACAATGAAAATTACATCTCTTGGAAGATGCTGAATCAAGCACATGTTATGATGAGATCACTGTTAAGCTTCTGCTAAATAGGTTAATTAGTTTAAATAGTTGTGTAGTGAGCCATCATTAAAAAATGCCCACAGCATCACAGAAAATCCTGCACTGGAAAATGAATGTTCTCTACCATTGTGCAGTGCAATCAAGTTTGTTTGTTATTGGGGTCCATCATATCTAGATACGGATAAATGATTCACACTTTAATCTGCATAGTGCATATTTTACATTATAAAAGCCTAATTCGGTATTTTCAATTCTAAGAATCACAAGACATGATGAAGTCAAATGTCAAGATGTTCATCCTGCTGCATGGTCTACAGGAAGAACGTTCAATTCATCCTGAAGACCAGCTTCCTTTCCAACCTCACCAACACCATGTTATAGGGAGAGTATCACTTTCAGTGAAATTCATCAAGATTTCGGCCCCACTTTTACATTGCTCACCCTTATCTCCCAGAAATTGGTTTCCTGCTATTCATTTTCTAAAACAAGGCACAATCATGTCATTACAGCAGGATGCTCCAATGCAATCTGACACAAAACAGTTCAAAGATTGAAAGAGACATTTGGCCCATCACCTTTATCCATTTAAAAGATCCTAAAGACCCCAATTACGAAATCCAAGTCCACCCCTTATTAGTTTCATACTACTACATTTAGAAGCTAATTCCATGAATAATCCCTTTCTGTATGAAGAATTTCCTGATTTCAACCGACATTTTTCTTCATAACGAGTGAGAAAGAAAGGATATTGTGGGCGTTAGATTTTTGTGAGTCAAAGATATTTGAGAGCTTTGTGCCTATTTTTGCGTTTTTAAAGGTGAAAATCAGCATAGAACTCTTTAAGGGTGAAAATCACTGAAGCATACTAGAATAGCTTTACAAAATCATTGGTCTTAATTTCTTTAAACAACCTGCAAGAGACAAAGCTTTGCAATGCAAAAGATTGCAGAATTTTATTTTGCAACATACTTAATGCTGCAATTGAAATTCCTCAATCATTTGCAGTGGTTTGACCAATTTTGAGTGAAATGCATTGGAAATACCAGTGCAAGAAAGCAAAACTCTACCTTAGGATCTTTATGATCTTCACGGATTAGCATCGGACTAGGCAATGCCATCCTTGCTTTAATACAGACAGTGAATTGAAACACCTCAAAGACAAAGATCTTAAATGACACTGTCTTCAATCTAAACTATCAAGCGTAATTTTTGTAACTTTGAGCTCACCATATCCTTATCCACCAAGTGCACATCTTACATATTTAAAAACCAATCTGCATATGTTTTGTTTGCCGGACACGTCATTAGAAAGAAAAGCTTGTATTTGTATCATGCCCTCATGACCACCACTTATTCCAGAGCACTTTACTGCCAATGATGTATTTTTGAACTGTAGCTATTGGTTTAAATGCTGGAAACATGGGAATTAGCTTTGCACACTGTGAGCTCACACAAATAGAAATGTGGTGATGAATTTGTTGTGTATGCTGTTGATTGAAGGATCAATATTGTTAAATGGTCAGGAAAAGATAATAGTAACTTACATTTGTAATACACAATAACAATGGGCAATCCTCCAGAACACGAGGTGTTCTTGGTTCCACATAATTATAGAGAGATATAGCTTAGTCCGTGCCAGTTATTCTACTCCACTTGAGTCTCCTCTCATTCTTCCTCATTTAATTCTATCAGCACAACCCTCTATTCCCTTCTCTCTCATGAACATATCTTGCTTCTCCTTAAATTCAAAAATATTATTGGCCTCAACTTTTCCCTCTAGTTGCGAGTTCCATATTCACACCACTCCCAGAGAGCTCCCCCAAAATCAAGCACAAAAGCTATCTTCAGGTCAATATAAATTGTCCCCAGCCAACGTTCTTCCAGATGTTAGCATTTCCAAATTTAATTAAAAACCTTTGCTAAATTTCATGAGCGCACACTCAGCGATCAACACTGTGAGCTTATTCCTTTCCCGTGGACCTGTGAAAGAGCCAGAACAATAAGGAAAACTATCAAAGCTTTCATCTCCATTGCAGCCTCAAGTCTCAACCCCGCAATCAGTCTGAAATTGAATGGGGGAAAAATATTACAAAGTAGTGGAATGAGCAATTAGCCATAAATGATTAGAGCAGATAGTTTAGTATTTTTTAATGACCATCTTATCCCAATGCTCAAAGGCAGAGATTTGCAAATGATGATAAAATACTTAAGCTGTAGTGACTTGTATTATTCAAGGAATATTGGTCTCTACTGGAAACAAGCAAATGTTTAGAACTGTCATCGTGATAACTACAACAAATAGAATCCAAAGCTAGCATATAGAAAATAATGTGCTTGAAAAGTATAAGAAATTTCTGATGTTAAATGAATTAATGTTGCCAGAATGCAAGCACACTCCTTTTTTTAATTGATATTAAGCAACTTATTAAAGATTTTTAAAAATATTTCCAAGATAAAAGATGCTAGGGCTGAAAGATTTTTTCTTATCAGCAATAAGCGTTTTCAGATAAAAGTAGCACAAATTAAATGAAAAAGTCTTTCCACAACATTTAAATAATGCCTCCACCCATTTGCAGCAATGAACTGCCTAGTTACATAAGTGCAATATCTCAGATATTACTAACTGTCTATTCTTGCTAATCAGCTATGACATATCTTGAAAGCCTATGCCTCATGCGTTCATATTAATTTTGAATTAGGTCAGACAATGCAAGGTCATGTTACTCAAAACTTGTAAAGGGGCTGGGGAAATGTTGTTTTACTTTACCATAGATTTAAACCTAGATTCCAGAAGTTAAAATGACTTTGAAATAATGCAAGATCCTGTATCATCCAGTACTGCTTTTTATTAACCTATTTTTCTGATCAACTTGTTCAGAGATGTTACTGCACACTTTGGAAGCAGGTGGGACTTAAACATCAGGGTCCCTGGTCCAGGGTAGGAACACTATCACTGAACTACAGGAGGGCCCCACCATTACTTCCTGCAGCAACAATCTGAATTAGGAACACAAAGTAATAATTAACAATATGTCTTACCATGGCATTGTGGCAGTGTGAGGAGCAGTTGAATTATTCCCCACTCCCCCCCAGCTTTTCCCCTCCTAGTTTGATCACCACAGGCTTTGTTTTGATTTGAAACAAAACAAGATAATTGCTTGCCAATTTAATGAGTGCTTAACTGTTTGCACGCTGTGATCCCATGGGTTGCATGGTGGCTCAGTGGTTAGCACTGCTACCTCACAGTGCCAGGGACCCAGGCTAGATTCCATCCTGAGGTAACTATCTGTGTGGAATTTGCACGTTCTCCCCATGTCTGCATGGGTTTCCTCCGGGTGCTCTGGTTTCCTCTCACAGTCCAAAAGTTGTGCAAGTTTGGTTGATTAGCCATGGGAAATGCAGGGTTACAGGGATTGGGAGGGGACGTGGATCTGGGTAGGATGCTGTTCGGAGGGTTGATGTGGACTCGATGGGCCGAATGGTCTTCTTCCATATTATAGGGATTCTATCACAAAATGACTAACTGACAGATATTCTTGAGTTTAACAAAAGAAGGTGTTGGATTTACTATACTTGAACTGATCTAAGAAAATATAATAAAATAAGCTCTGACTTTCATACATACACACAGATAAACAGATTACAAAATAGGGAAAGATAGGTTAGTCAAATTGGACTCCATAAAAATAAAAGGAAATAAAAAGGAGTTTATACTATGATGACTCAGCTGCCTCCAGGCTGATTTTGATGGTCTTACCACTTTCATTTGATGGCCCTGTTCTTTCTGATTTGAAAAAAAATTAGATGGCTGATTTGGCTGTCCTCCTGGAAATGCTATACTGAGTTGAATTATGTTAAGAGGATTCTGTTTGCTGCAGGGTGTTTCAGGATGGTTGCAGTCAGCAGAGTTAAAAGCTTTCAAACTGGGTCAAAGAAAGAGGAGGAAGGAGGGACTCCACTCAGGTCTTTTCTTATCAGTATCTTAGCTGCTTACCCTGTTACCACACAGAAAACAGATTATTAAACACACACAAATGATGAGGCTGTCACAGGACCTTCACCCAATGATTCAAATGTTGTCTCCAGTATTTCTTTCCTTGTGACTTTTCACTAGTTCATGTCTGGGAAACTCCTCTCACACCAACATTCCTGTATTTCAAGTGGTTGGGTTGAAGACTTCCTATACTCATTCAATGAGATCATGTCTGACAACCCTATTGTCCAGGCAATTAGGTTTGATGAGTTGCTTCAACTAATTGAATATCTTGAGAACTTTACCAATGGGGACAGGATACATGGTTCACTCATATTCCATGTAGTCATTCTGTCTCCATCCCAACGGATTAGAAGGTGGAGCGTACAGTGTTGTTAATTGTGGTAGTCATCTTTAGCTGCGAGCACAAGTTACCTTAACATATGTGTTTAAAAAATCTCAGCTTTTAAAAGTTTAATTCAGCTTTCCAGCTTGTGGATTAAAAATTATTTTTTGAGCGCAATGGCTCAGTGGTTAGCACTGCTGCCTTACAGCACCAGGGATCCAAGTTCGATTCCACCCTCAGGCGACTGTGTGGAGTCTGCACATTCTACCCATGTCAGCATGGGTTTCCTCCAGGTGCTCCAGTTTCCTTCAACATCCCAAAGATGTGCAGGATAGGTGGATTGGCCATGCTAAATTTCCCACAATGCTCAGGGATGTTTAGGTTAAGTGGGTTAGACATGGATATGCAGGAGTCGGGGAATGGGTCTGGTTGGGATGCTCTTCGGATGGGCGATGTGGACTTGTTGGGCCAAATGGCCTGTTTCCAAACTGTAGGGGACTCTATGACATAAAGCATGCTTTCTAGACAATGGCTTTAAAAAAAAGTCTCCATTTGTGAGGGACTTGACAACTCAATGGCCATAAATTAAAAAAAAGATCATTAACAAATCCAATGGGGATTTCAGGCAAAACATCTTTACTGAGAAATTGGTGAGCATGTGGAACTCTCAATCTCATGGAGTGGTTAATGTGAATAATGTAGATTAAAGAAGAAGCTAGATAATCACAAGAATAGAAGGGTACATTGATAAAGTGGGAAGATGTTCATGTGCAATATCAACACTAGCATAGTCGCATAAGGCCAAATTGTGTTTCTGTGTGGCAAAATTCAACATAAGATTAAAAAACCCACACACTGGAAGTATCAAATTGTTTTAATATCAATGACATTAGGAATGCACTTAGGCAGTAAGCTTTACATGAATTTCTCCATTTAAAGAAAAGGACGGAAATCTGAAATACTCTTAAGTGAATAATTATGTAAGGCTCAGAAATAAAAGTATTTACATACAAAGGGTGATGAGAAACTGGAATGCACTGCCTGAGATGGTAGCTGAGGCAGGAAATCTCACAATCTTTAAAAAAGCACTTCTTGAGTCATAGTATCATAGAATCAAAGAGACATAGAGCAAGGAAACAGACATCTCAGTCCAACTCATCCAAGCCAACCAGACATCCCAATCTGACCCAATCCCGTTTACCAGCATTTCGCCCATATCCCTCTAAACCTTTCCTATTCATATGTCCATATTCCTGCCTCCACTATTCCCTCTGGCAGCTCGTTCCATATGCTCACCACCCTCTGTGTGAAAAAGTTACCCCTCAGGTCCATTTTAAACTTTCCCCTCTCACCTAATGTCCAAAGAGACTCGAGGGTTCAACTGCATAGATCTTTAAAATGTCACAAAAAGGTGCAGAAAACAATCAAGAAATTTAGTGGAATGCTGGCCATTACATCAAGATAACAGGAGTACAAGGATGCAGAAGTCATGCTGCAGTTATACAAAACCCTGGTTAAACCCCACTTGGAATACTGTGAGCAAATCTGAGCACCATGCCTTAGGGAGGATATACATGAGAAAATAAATTGTAGGCTTACAAGAATGATACCTGGATTTCAGGCGTTAATTTATGAGGAGGGATTGTACAAATTAGGGCTGATTTCTCCAGAATAAAACTTGCAGGTTGAGTCAGTAGTGAGGAAGGCAAATGCAACTTTGGCATTTATTTTGAGAGGACTTGAATACAAAAGCAGGGATGTACTTCTGAGGCTCAATAAGGCTCTGGCCAGGCCACATTTGGAGTAAGGTGCACAGTTTTGGGCCCCATATCTCAGGAAAGATGTACTGGCCCTGGAGTGGGTTCAGAGGAGGTTAACGAGAATGGTCCCAGGAATGAAAAGTTTAACATGTAAGGAACATTTGAGGACTCTGGGTCTATACTCAATGGAGTTTAAAAGGATGAGGGGAGATCTAATTGAAACTTACAGAATACTGAATGGCCTGGACAGAGTGGCTGTTGAGAAGATGTTTCCATCGGTAGGAGAGACTGGGACCCAAGGGCACAGCCTTAGAGTAAAGGGAAAACCTTTTAAAATGGAGATAAGGAGGAACTTCTATAGCCAGAGAGTGGTGAATCTATGGAATTCACTGCCACAGAAGGCTGTGGAGGGCAGGTCATTGAGTATATTTAAGACTGAGATAGATAGGTTCTTGATTGTCAAGAGGATCAAGGCTTACAGAGAGAAAGCGGGAGAATGGGGTCGAGGAACTTATCAGCCATGATTGAATGGTGGAGCAGACTCAATGGGCTGAATGGCCTAATTTCTGCGCCTAAGTCTTATGGTCTTCTAGTCTTAATTAAAAAGTTTAAGGGTTGATCTGATCAAGGAATACAAGATATTAACAGGAAAAGACAGGGTAGGTAATGGTAAACTATTTCCACTGGATGGGGATTCTAGAACTAGGGGCACAGTCTGAGATTCAGGGCCAGACCATTCAGAACAGATGTTTGGAAGCACTTCTACACACAAAGGGTGTTAGAAGTTTGGAACTATTTTCCACAAATGGCGGTGGATGCTGGATCAGTTGTTAATTTTAAATCTGAGAAAGATCATTTGTTTTGTTAAGCAAAGGTAATAAGGGAAATGGACCAAAGGCAGGTATTTGGAGCTAGGCCACAGATCAGCCATGATCTTATTGAATGGTGGAACAGGCTGGAGAGGTTGGATGGCCTACTCCTGGTCCTAAGGTTCCTATATTCTAGGATGTATAGAAAGGATAGACTATGCTCTTGTTGAATGCAATGAGATAAAGGAAAAAGCATCAGCTCAATTCAAATCAAATTAGCTAATTGCAATTTTTTTTATGAGCACATATGGGGGTTTCCATTCTATATGATGTCCTTGGTCAAAATAAAATGCACAAAGCATTCTAGCTTCACTCCTATGTTTACTGTCATTATTTTCACCCTTTCAAATTGTGCCTGTTTTGCAGTGTGATTCTATCTATTGCAATATTTCCAATGAGTTTGAATATAATTGTGGGTAAAGCTTACCCAGTTACCAAACCTGTCCAGTTATTTATTAATATTTTCTTCTTATCACATGCTTGTATTTTATTCTGTACTTATATGCACTAAAATTGTTGCAGACCAGGTATGAAACTATGTTTAAGTATGCAGTTTAATAAACAAGAAGCAGCATTTGTTCATCTTCACACACAAAAAGACAGCATTGTGTTCTATTTTGTATGAATGTGATCTGGTATTAGCATAGCAATATTTTTACACATATGATGACTTTTGTTCTGGTCACCAAGTTTTGTGTAGCAATTATTTTCCAGCAGTTAGCAATACAGTATCTGAACAGGATCATTTATTAGGAAATGTTAATTGAGAATTGGCAAGAAAACAGAACTGTATTTAAATACTGCTTTTCATTGGGTTATAATATCTTTCTAATCAATTATTAGCCATGTTTTGAAACAACACATTTTAGGAGGTTATAAATCTCTGATATGTTCACACAACAATACTGAAGAATTGGCAATCAGTCCAAGATACAGTAAATATTTTATATTTGTTACAACATATATATTTTACTTTGAACTTATACATTTAAACTTTATAACTAGAAACTGTATATTTCATTAGTATTGTCATTTCAGCTCTTAAAATTTGCGATGAGATATTATATCACCTGATAGGATGCTCTTAATGGATTTAATGCTGTACCAGAGTTACAATATCGCTGTCTCAGAGATACTGTATGAGTATCTGAAATAGCTCACCCTTGCTTTCTTCACCAAGTGTTGTTACAAGATGTAAAATGACAACTCTGTATCCTAACATGACTTGGTCACCTTCCTTTTAAGCTATTTCTGAAATGTGAGCAAAATCAAAATAGTAAAATTCATGCATGTAATTGAAAGATCTTTATTGTTGTCTTGAGAACTAATAAATAACTAACATTTACTTATAGTTCTTATTGTTAACTAGAAAGTGCAAATATTTGAATGAAAGATTAACACCAAATTAGAGGCGTAACACCAGTCTCTAAAAAATATCTTGATAATTGATTTTAGAAGATCCTTTTGGGATTTTCTTCTCTGTTATGGCTTTATGGAGAAACTGGTCACAAAGATCTTCAAAGTCGTTGAGAATCTATTATAACATTAAATCAACTATAGAAACTAACCCAGATCAAAATCCAACACAAGTACCTTCAATCATATATCATCCCTTTCTACAACTCAATCTGTGCCAGTAAGTGACTGGACATCTCATTGTCTAAAAGAGCATCTTTTAGTATTTCAGAATGCCTCAATATGTTTTACAGCTAATCAAGTACTTTTAAAGTGTTGTAATGTAGGAAAATCAGCAATTTGCAACTAACTTTATCTACAAATATCAATGTAATAATAGCAGAATATTAGTAATAATCATAATTACATATTAACAATTTAGACCTGTTGGTGTTTTAAGGAACACATAGGAACAGAGAAGAAAATCCCAAAAGGATCTTCTAAAATCAATTATCAAGGTATTTTTTAGAGACTGGTTTTATGCCTCTAATTTGGTGTTAATCTTTCATTCAAATATTTGCACTTTCTAGTTAACAATAAGAACTATAAGTAAATGTTAGTTATTTATTAGTTCTCAAGACAACAATAAAGATCTTTCAATTACATGCATGAATTTTACTATTTTGATTTTGCTCACATTTCAGAAATAGCTTAAAAGGAAGGTGACCAAGTCATGTTAGGATACAGAGTTGTCATTTTACATCTTGTAACAGGTTTAGGAATGACAGTGCAACATCAGCTGTATGCCTATCTGTTCATGTCCATAAAACCCTATTTAAAGAAAAAAGGTTGGCACACATAGTAAACTGAGCAAACCCTTTATGTATTTTTAGGGCAACAATGTGAGCAAAACCACCTTAATGAAAACTGACAGAAGAGACAGCATTCTCTTGTCCTATATTAGCCTTGTGAGCTCGTACTCTAAAACTGGAGTAAAGACAATTTCCAAACCTTGTGAATGTTTTATGAGTTGGATATTTATTTAAAAGCATTGAAGTTATGTGGCCAATGTAACAGCCAAACATTTAAATCATTCACAAGACTAGCTTCAATCTGACATACCTAATGAAAAAAAGAATGCCACATGAATACATTTGTCCATGCAGTTGAGAACTAAAGAATGTTACAACTCAGTATATCAGTAATAGCTGTTGAAAGAGTGAGCAGCTTGTTCTTTCCCAATAGCCATAAGGAAATTTTCTTTCTCAACTGTATATTCAATTCACTTCTAAACACTACTATTGCATCTAATTCCAAAACTATTACAGACAGTGATATCCTGCACACAACACTTGCTAAGTTTAAATTGCTTCAACTCTTCCTGGCTATTTTTTAGGCTATTATCTTAAATTTGTGCCCTCTGGTTGCCAGTACAAACAGCCTCTACATCTGTTCTATCAAAACATCTTTAGCTAAACTGTTCTCAGAACTCAATACTTTCACCACAGTTTGCTTTTTCACTTCTTCGTGTATGAATTCACATAGTTAAAGTGAAGAATCAAAACACAGCAGTCCACCAATATCTTGCCCCAGTAGCCTAAATCTATATGTACTTATGAATGCCAAGGAAGCTATGAGATATGGACGCCATCCCAAATGGAAATCAGTGGATTGGGAAACTGGGAAGGGTGGACGATGGACTGTCAATTCACAATCAGCAGCTTTGACTCTACAAGCAATGTGAGAATTACACCTTAACTGTTAGCAAATTCACTCTGGGGCTAGAACATTCAGTTATGGGTGAAATAACTCTTCCAAAGCAGGCATCCCATCACCAATCAGCCTTTATTTACAAATCCATAGCCTTTGCTTTGACCACTGCCTCTGGCTGAGTCAGGCATTCAGTGACCTTTTATGTCAGCTAGGTCTCCGCAATTGAGCCAGATTAATAGCCCCAATCAAGAAACTCATATTCTATAATGTCCAGCTGACTGGCCTCATTATAAACACTACAGTGGATTCAGTTCCCTTTCTGAGTCGTTGTTTGGTGCACACGCTAATGTATTTGCATAAATTTTGGCCTGTGGTACTTTACTGCTGATAGTAATGCATTGTGAAATCACTTAAACTGTGAACCTTATTCATCTTTGTGGTCCAATTACCCACTGAATTGATATCATTTATAAATAATGCTACACAACAGCCAACACAGTAGTAATAGTTGGAACATCAATCTATAGATCAGTAAAAATGTCACATATTGCAAACCTATTTCAAAATATGTGGATTTATGACCTCCCACAACAATCCCGACCCTCTTCAACCAATGGGTTTATCAATTATGTATGTTAACTCTACAGAGTATGACATTAATTTTGTTGAAAGAAGGGAAGGAATGACATAATTGTTTATAGCTTCCCTAGGAAAGGGATAAAATGGAAATAAAAACAGCTGTACCCCAATTGAACAACTGCTGATGAAAATGTGTGTCGAGGACTGATAATAGTGCCTACAGTTTTCGCAGGCCAAAAACCTTTCGCCTGGTCACTGGCCCATTTGGAATAAATTAATGCTGGAAATGAGAAATAACAATCATTTTCTAATTCTTGTGAAATACTATTGGGCCAGAAATGTTAGCTTTCACTGTGCATTGTCTGACTGAATATGAAGGTTCGCAACGTTTTCTCTCTTTAGTCCCTTGGTTCACTTTCCCATGAATTCTGGCTAATGAATAAACCACATTCATGCAGTCAAACACTAAGCAAAGAGTCAATGTCTTCAAAAGATGAAGCATGGGAGGAAAGAAATGGTTCAGACTTTTAGTTGGAAGGTAGAGATTTTGAACTGTTTTCGTTTAATAGGTAAAAATTATCTTTCAACTTGAAAAGAAGTAGTGATTCCTAATCAATTCTATTTAGTGACAGATTTTGATAGTTATGAAATCAGTTTCCCGACTAGTTTCTTTGGTCAAATTTCCTTTGGTATTTCAAGCCGATCAACCAAGTGCTTAATTGTATATTTGACAGATAGGATGATTTCACTGGACACCGGCCAAAGCTTCTCACTGTGCCTGTATCCAAATTGATTTATAATTGCATTCGGATAATGATAAATGTAAACAGGGTATTTTTTTTTAAAAATATTTATTCAAGGGGTCAAGGTGGCACAGGCAAGGCCAGCATTTATTATCCATCACTAATTGCCCTTATTAAATTATTGTTACTTTAGTAGTTTACAAACCCATGGTTCCCTAAGAGATCGTAAGAATTGCCGATGCTGGAGTCAGGGATGACATATTGTGGAGTTGGAGGAACGCAGCAGGCCAGGCAGCATCAGAAAAGCAGGAGGGTTGATGTTTTGGGTTGGGATCCTTCTTCAACTTTCCTGCTCCTCTGATGCTGCCTGGCCTGCTGTGTTCCTCCAGCTCCACACTGTGTTATCCATGGTTTGCTAAGCCATTTTACAAGGCAGTTAAGTGTCAACTTTCTGGTATGGCTTTGAAGGTATATAAAGACCAGATAAGATAATGGTAACAGACTTCCCCCAGTTTGGTTTTTACATGCTCACCATTAAAGTTGGTGGCTTTTATTTTATTCCAAATTTATTTCACTAATCATGTTGATTGTACAAATGTCAGTGTCAAATATTTGGGCACACCAGATTTATTGTCCAGTAGGATATGCTTTCAAAGCCATAGAGCTTTGTGGGCAATTTGTAGTTACCATTAATCAACAGCAATAAAGGTCAAGTGTACTTTCAATTCATGGATAGAAAGGGAGGGAAATCTGAAAGGGAAGTCACACGTGTTTGCACACTGACACTTCCCAGTGGTCAGTTATTAACTAGAATTGACAGCAGGTTTTCAGAGAAACACTAATTTACTGAAGAAATTTTTATATAACTTTCCACATTGAAGCCTGACCCAAATATAGCACCAGAATTGCTAACTTCTCCAGCAATGAAATCGTATCCAAATTCAACCATGATCTAAAGCAGTGGTGAATTTCCAGTAAATTCTAATTAGTTGAGGCATACAGAGTCATGAATGCTTGTGGGTCAGTGGTAATATTCCCTGCCCTTTGAGCCCCCCTTACTCCAGAGGTGTGAAATATCTCAGAACAGGTTGGTTAGAAAATATTAAAAATAGATGAGGCCTTTTGACCCAGTGAGTCTACACTGACCTCTCTACATTAATATCACTTGGCACCATTGCCTTGAATGGTACGATATTTCAAGTGCCCATGTAAGTGCTTTTTAAAGATTGTGAGGTTTCCTGCCTCTACTATGCACCCAGGCAGTGTATTCCAGACTCTCACCACGTTCTGGGTACATTTTTTCCTCAGGTCCCCTCTTAACCTCTTGCTCTTCACCTTAAGATTATGTTCTCTCGTTACTGACCCTTCAAATAAGGAAAACAACCAGTTCCTGTTCACCCTATCCGTGCCCCTCGTAATCTTATACACCTCAATCAGGTCTCCATTCAGCATTCTCTGCACTAAAAGAAACAATCCAAGCCTATCCTGCGCTATCTTCATAGCTAAAATTCTCCAATCTAGGCAACACCCCGGTGAATGTCCTCTGCACTTCTTCCTGTGTAAACACATCCTTCTTATAGTGTGACAGCATGAACTGCACTCAGTGCTCCAGCAGTGGCCTAAGCAAAGTCCTGTACAGCTCCGTCATAACCTCCCTGCTCATATAATCCATGCCATGACTGAGAAAGGCAAGTTCCCTGTTACTTTCAGGGATATGTAGACAAGCACCCCAAGATTCCTCTGATCCTTTGAGCTTCCTAGTCCTGCCATTCATTGAGTACACTCTTGTCTTGTTACTTCTTCCAAAGTGCATCACCTCGCACTTTTCAAAGTTAAATTCCATCTGCCACTGATCTGCACAACTGACCAACTCATCTGTATCTTCCTGTAATCCAAGGCCTTCTTCCTCACTATTGAACACTCAGCTAATCTTTGTGTCATTCTCAAACTTACTTATCACATATAGCGAACAATAAGTGGCCCAGCGCTGATCCCTATTTCCCTAATGGGATAAAAAAGAAGGAAGGTTCCTTCACACATGTTCTAACGTACCCCGCAAACCACAACCTCAGGAAGATTTCTGCTAATATACCAGCAGTGACCTCTGTGCAAAATTATCAGGAGCTCTAAATTAAAGGCAGCTTATCATTTTTTACATTTTGAAAAAAGGTATTTTTTGGAACACTCATGCAAACCCCTGGCAGAGAAGCCTTTCATGGAGCATCTTAAAGGAAGGAGAGGTGATGAGGAAGGGAGGGTTGAGGGAGGGATTTCAGTGTTTATGACCAAAGTAGTTAAGTGCATGGTTACCAGTGGTGACTAATGATAAAAATCAGGGATCTACAAGACATTAGAATTCAATTAGCACAGAGAAACTGAGACATCCTATGCTGGAGGAAGTTGCAGTGATAGTGAATGACCGCTCCATGAGGCAAATAATGGCCAAGCCATTGAATCAAATGAATTCTAATAAATGACCAGTTTCTCCAAGCCCTCGGAAGGGTTTTTTTTTAATTGAAACTGTGTGAGTGTGGTGTTCTTGTTGACAGTTTGATGCAGCTTACTGCAGATTAATCAGATTTTGTACTTACTGAGAATGTTGTATTTCTGTTTCTCCTCTCACATCTTCAACCATTGGTTTTGATATGTATAAAAAGTGTTCAAAAATTGACCAGTGTTAACTTTTGATATGAAGCAGAGCAGTTTGATGTCCCTTCAACCCCATATGGAGCTGTAATATAATACATTACATCTCACACAACATCATAGACCTCATCCTGTGAAGTTGTTGACAGTTAGTTGGAAAGAGTTCCTCATCTTTTACTCTGTGGCTGCTATGTGTGATCTTTCTCTTGCTTTATTGTCACATTCCAGTGACAGTTGCTTATCTGTTTGCCAAGATCACAGTTTCCAACAATAACTATTCGCTGCCTTCCCTTCTTCTTTATATTTAATATAATCAGGAATGTTCTTGCCCTGCAAGTCATCTGCCCTTCAAAACTGCATAAACACACTTTGCTGTTCTTTTCAAACATATATTCGATAAAGAAAAAGAAACTTTAATTTACAGAACACTTTTCATGAGCTCAGGATCTCACAAAAGACCTGACAGCCAATTATGGCTTTTGAAGTGTAGTTACTGTTGTTATGGAAGAAAGACAATAGTTGATTTGTGCATCGCAAACCCCCAACAACTTTAATGTGATAGCAAACAGTTCATTTGTTTTTTGGTGTTGGTTGAGGAATATCATTTAGCCTACCTGAGATATGTCAGATGGACACTCGGTTTATAGCTTCCTTTGGAAGTCTTCTCCTGGATCATGAATTGCCATATTAGTATTGTAAGATGAAACTTTGCAATAACAATTGTGGAATTCCACAACTACTCAATCATAAAAATTGCACTGGTAAAGATAATGATGTACCCAATCCTCCCATGATCTCCATTCTTTAAATTGCATAGGCAGTGCTTTGAAGTGTAGGAATGAAAAGGTTCCTGCAATGTAACTTGTACAAAATAACATCAGTGAACAAATCGTCAAGAGGTCTGATGAACATGGCAGTGAGCAGGCTGTCAAAAGGTACCAACAATGTGTGGACTACATCCAATTCCTATTCAATTTTCAGTTGCAATTTAGTGCAGTTGCATAATAATATTATCAATGGCACAAACTTCCTCCTTGAGTGCTTTGGTGGGAGATACAGTGTATTGTAAATGTCAGCCAAAATTTGGTTCTCCTGTCTCTGGACGGGGACTTGAACCCATGAACATCTGATTCAAGCTAAGGTGTGACTCACTGAATTATAACTGGCATTCCTTTGATGTGGAAGAATAAGGTAAGACCTAAGTGATCCAACTAAGATGGAGTCATTAAGTCTTAGAGATATACAGCACAGAAACAGACCCTTTGGTCCAACTCGCCTATGCCGACCAGATGTCCTAAATAAATCTAATCCCAATTAACAGCATTTGGCCCATATCCCTCTAAACCCTTCCTATTCATATACCCATCCAGATGCCTTTAAAAAGTTGTAATTTTACCGGTCTCTACTGCTTCCTCTGGCAGATCATTCCATACACGCACCACCCTCTGCGTGAAAAAGTTGTCCTTTCGGTTCCTTTTATATCTTTTCCCTCTCACCTTAAACCTATGCCCTCTAGTTTTGGACTTCACCACCCTGGGGAAAAAAAAACCTTGTCTATTTACCCTATCCCTCATGATTACCATGCCCCTCATGATTTTATAAACCACTATAAAGTCACCCCTCTGTTTCCAAACCTCCAGGAATAATAGTCCCATTCTATTGAGCCTTTCCCTATAGCTCAAAACCTGCAATCCTGGCAATATCCTTGTAAATCTTTTCTGAACCCTTTCAAGTTTCACAACATCCTTCCTATAGCAGGGAGACCAGATTGCATGCAGTATTCCAATAGTGGCCTGACCAATATCCTGCACAGCCACAACATGACCTCCCAGCTCATATACACAATGCAATGATCAATAAAGGCTTACATACCAAACACCTTCTTCATCATACTATCTACCTGTGATTCCACTTTCAAGGAACTATGAACCTGCACTCCAACATCTCTTTGTTCAACAACACTCCCCAGGACCTTACCATTAAGTACTTAAGTCCTGCCCTGATTTGCTTTTCCAAAGTGCAGCACCATACATTTATCTAAATTAAACTCCATCTTCCACTCCTTATCCCACTGACCATCTGATCAAGATCCCATTGTACTCTGAGGTCACCTTTTTCACTGTCCAGTACACCTCCAATTTTGGTCTCATCTGCAAGCTTACTCACTATACCTCCTATGTTCACATCCAAATCATTTGTATATACGATGAAAAACAGTGCACCCAGCACCGATCCTTGAGGACCACTGCCGGTTACAGGCCTCCAAACTGAAAAGCAACCCTCTATAAGTTCCCAACCATGCCCTAAACTCATCTGCCTTACCTGTCAGGCCTCCAGCTTTGAAATAAATGCAGTTTAATTTATCAGTCCTATCTTGTTCTCTGCTTTGTTCGTGCCTACCCTGGCTGTTTGACTTACACCTTTTCCCAAATGTACCATTCTCAGACTGATCTCTTTCGTCACTATCTCCCTGGGTCCAACTACCACATCCCCCACCTCCTCCCCCCTTGCTCGTTTAGATCCTCCTGAGCAGCTCCAGTCAATCTCCCTGCCAGTATATTATTTCCCTTCCCATTCAGGTGCACACAGTCCTTTGTAAACAGGTCGCTGCTAGCCCAGAAGAGATTCCAATGATCCAAAAACGATGAAAGAATTTGATAAAAAACAGCTCGAGGGAATCCATTCCCTCCAGCCGGTGGGAAGTACAGCACAAGAGCATACCATTAAAAGTCAGAGTATAAGCAACTTTGGAGTTAGGATTTAGCTTGAAGATTCAGTTAATTTGGTCATTTTAGAAACTTTACAAACACATACATTTTACTCAATTAACAAAGCCAAGATTCCATTTTGTGTATAACACTGCTTCATTATTTTTAAGCCACACTTAGCAATCCCAGAGCACTTGCAAACTAAATTTTGAGTTGTAGTCAGCAACACTCAAAGAAACACCTCAATTGTGTCTGTGATTAATAATCATTGGTAAACAGAAGTTATATACTAATTGTTTTTCTTTCGGTAAATCTTAAAAATTGCCTGTATTTTTAAAAGTGCTGTTAGAAACAGCCTGAGGGAACGTAAGAGACAAGCCATCCCCAGCTAATTCTCATCAGCCAGAATTGTCCATGTAAGAATACACAGAAATAAACGGAAAGGGATATTAAAGTAGTTTGAACATCATGAGACACTCCATTGTCTTAGAGTGAGAGACCATGTACACAAAGATAGATCCAATCACCACAACTGTTAAATAAGAGGAGGTGGCTAATCCCAAAAGGGACGATACAAACAGGGCTACAGTGCTTTTGCACACGTGTAGATATTCTCCAGGCAACTGTGGGTGGTGAGACATTATTTCATATCAGCTAGAGATTACATTGATCTAAAGGTCAGAACAGTTAGTCAGGGAGCTCCATCCACAGTGTTTTGCCCCAAGGAACGAGTTGGCTTCCTGTCTGAGAGCTGGGTTTTGTATCCAGTATGAAGTCTGTCTTGTATTTCTATGAAGTATAACTTTTACATCTCTTGTTTGCTACTTAAATAGTGTTTAGTTGTTTGGTGAGGTTGTTACTTGATTATGCTAGATAAATTCTGACCTTAATTGTTACTTCAATATTCTTGTCTTGCCCAATGGTATATCTTTGTCAGACCTGGAATACTTAAAGAGTACAGTTTGAAGGGATTAATTTGAAACTTTAAATTTGAAGACATCAAGCAAAGTGAACTCATCTTAATTAATTAAATTCTCTTTTAAATCTTATTGTGGTGATGACAAGAAGCATCTCTTCACACAAAGAGCTCTAGAAATCTGGAAGTTTTCACCACCAACATCAACACCCAACAAAAAAATATAGCCATTGAAGTTGGGAGCTAAGTGAAAATTTCAAAATTGAATCCAACAGACTTTAACATAGGTACAAAAAATGCTGATCCTGAAAACCTGAAATGAAAGCTGAAATTGCAGGAAATATTCAGCAGGTCTAGCAGCAATCGTGAAGAAAATCAGAGTTAACATTTCAGGTCTGTCAAAAACCTGAAATATTAACCTTTTTTCTCTTTAGAGATGACATCTAACTTATCGGTAGAATGCTGGATGAGTATAGTAAGGAGTATGGAACTAAGACAGTGAAATGGAGTTAAGTTACAGATCAGTCACATTCTAGATTAAATGGTGGAAAAGGCTTGAGGAGATGAATGGTATCCTTTCGATTCTTATATTTTTTCTACATGGCCAAAAATGCTCTCAAGAGCCCATGAATAAACCATTCAATGATTTGACCACAGAAACCTGCATGGAAGTCTTATTAGAGTCATAGAGCTGTACTGCACAGAAACGGACCCTTTGGTCCAACTCATCTGTGCTGACCAAATATCCTAAATTATTCTAGTCCCATTTTCCAGCATTTGGTCCATATCCCTCTAATCCCCTCCTAATCAGGTACCTCACCAAATGTCTTTTAAATGTTGTAATTGTACCAGCCTCCACCACTTCCTCTGGCAGCTCATTTCAATTACACAGCACCATCTGCGTGAAAGTGTTTTCCCTTCGGTCCCTTTTATATCTAGACCCTCTCACCTTCAGCCTATGCCCTCTAGTTTTGGACTCCCCTACCCTGGGAAAAAGACCTTGGCTATTCACATTATCCATGCCCTTCTCTATAAAGTCAGCCCTCACTCTTGATGTATTGTCTCGGATACCTTCTATCACTTGTCTGAAAAGGCGGTTTTAACTCAGATTAGGAAATCAGACCACGTGGATCAAATTTCAGATACTTTTGCATTCTTGACCTGCATGAAGTCAAAATTGGGAATGTTGGAAAAGGTGACATTTACCCTCGCTGAATTTGAACTCTGTCATGTGCTATTGTCCATTGTAATTGGCATTACTAACTGATATCCCCATTCCCACTTTACAAATGCTCATGGCCTCACTGAGGCACCCAATTAAGGTGCCCCAATATTTGGTTGCACAATGGAGATCAAAACCTTACAATGAGAAAAATGAAAAGAAAGCCAACAAAATGAAAAGGATGGTTCCATCCTCAGTCTAAAAGTGACCTAAATGTTTCTGCTTTTATTGTCAATTGCACTAACCCGGTCCCCTGAAGAATTGTCAATGACTGTGTAGTTGATCTCCAGAGACTCCAATATAGTCTTTACAACTAACAAGGTTAAGTGTAATTTATAACCAACTCCTTAAAACAATGGGGATTAAAATAACAAAGGTATATTTAGAAATGGCTTGCACTGATAAATGTCTTTCTGTGTTCCTTTTACTGAATTAGAAATCTGTTCAATTGTTGCAAATGTCATGGGTCCTCACCTGGGACTGTACTGGAGTTCAGCCTCGCAAGAGACAAGAGAAGAAAAGTTTGATGATGGATAATTCTGTTCCAAAATTGAAAGGTCAATATTCAACTGCAATGCCGTCTGCAAAGGTAAACTAAAGCTATATCAATATGGGCTGAGCTACATGAACATTGTCAAAATAGGGCAACACTTCTCAGGGCTCTGTTTTATTTGTCTTATTTTTTCATGGGATGTGAGTATCACTTGTGAGGCTACCAGTTATTGCATCACTCTAATTGTCCTTGAGAAGTTATTGATGTAGACATTTGGAATCATAGTTGCCCACGTGGTCCATGTTGTTAAGCTGGAAATCCCAGACTTTTGGCCCAGCGACAATGAAGGAAAGGTGGTATGCTTTTAAATCAAGATGGTAAGTAACCTAAAGGAAAGCTTGTGAGTGGTGGTGTTCTCACGAAATAGCTACCCTCATTTTTGTAGATATTAGAAAACATGAGTTTAGAAGGTGTTGTAAAAGGGGGCTTTTCAATTTGCTGCAGTGCATTTTGTAAATGTTCAATACTGCAGCCCCTATGTATTGTGCGAGAGGGAGTCAACCCTTGAGGTAGTAAATGAGGCGTCAACTGGAGTGGCTACTTTGTACTGCACAGAGTTGAACGTTCATCTGTGTCCTTGCAGCTGCACTCATTCAGGCATGGAGAATGTTCCACCACACTCCTGCATTGCTTCTTGCAGGTACTGGAAAAGTAGAGTAAATTAGTCAATGCAAAATATCCAGCCACTGATTTTTTCTTTTGTAGCCATGGCTTTTACAAAGCTAATGCTATTGAGTTTCCAGTCAATAATAATCCCAACACTATCCACGCAACAATTGCCAGACAGGAATGTTACCTCCCAGTCGGGGAACACTTCAGCGGTCAAAGACATTCAGCCTCCGATCTTTAAGTAGGAGTCCTCCAAGGCAGTCTTTGAGACACACAACAACACAGAATCACCAAGCAGAGACTGATAACCAAGTTCCATACCCATGAAGATGGTCTCAACCGTGATCTTGGGTTTATGTTGCATTACATGTCACTCCACCATACTTTTCAGTATTTGTAAAATCTTCTTTACTGTCCTGTTTTGACAGCATCATCTTGATAACTTGTTATGATCTCTCTACCTTTAAAGTTTTGGCAAAGATCTGTAGCTCGGGTTGTGGATGAGGCTGTTGACTTGCTCGTCAAGCTGGCTTGTTTTTGGTCAGACGTTTCATGACCATGCTAGGTGACATCATCAGTGAAGCCTCCAATGAAGCGGTGTTATTCTACTCTGCTTGGAATTTATACTGTCCGGGACGTTATGGTGAGTACTGTCATTTCCAGTTTTGATTTTTATGTACTTTATGGGGTACAATTCTATATGTTTGTTGATTGAAGTATGAGTGGAGAACCATGTCTCTAGGAATTCCCGTGCGTGTCTATGTTTGACTTAGGCTACTATGGTTACTTTGTTCCAGTTAAATTGATGGCCTTCATTTTCTGAATGTACCGATATTAAGGAGAATTCATCGTGCCGTTTTGCTGCTAGCTGACGTTCATGTATTCTGATGGCTAGTTTCCTTCCTGTCTGTCCAATGTAATATTTGTGGCAGTGGTTGCACGGTATTTTGTAAACCACGTTTGTTCTGCATGTTGTGGGAATGGGGTCTTTAACCCTTGTAAGTGTTTGTCGTAGACTGGCTGTGGGCTTGTGGGCAACCATGATTTCTAGTGGTCTTAGGAGTCTTGTTGTCAGTTCTGATATGTTCTTGATGTAGGGCAGTGTGGTCAGTGTGTTAGGTCGTACTGTGTCCTCCTGTTGTTGTCTATTTTGTAGGCATCTGCGGATGAAGTTGTGGGGATATCCGTTTAAAGCGAGGATCTTGCATAAGTGTTCTTCCTCTTCCCAATGTAGTTCTGGAGTGTTGCAGTGTGTCCAAGCCCATTTAAATAGTGTCCTGATGCAGCTTTGTTTGTGGACATTGAGGCGGTTGCTGTGGAAGTTGAGGATTTGATCTGTATGGGTTCCTTTTCTGAATTTTGAGGTTTGGAACTCTCCGTTTGTCAATTGTTCTACTTTAACATCCAGAAATAGAAGTTGATTGTTGTTTTCTTCTTCCATTGTGAATTTAATCCCTGTGAATACGTTTTTGATGAGGTGGTGGGTCTCTTCTAATTGGTTGGGTTTAAGAATGACAAATGTGTCGTCTACATACCAGATCCACAGTTTAGGTTGAATGTGGGGGAGGGTGGTGTGTTCTATTCTTTGCATGACTGCTTCTGCGATGAGTCCTGAGATGAGTGACCCCATTGGTGTACCGTTGATCTGTTTGTATATTTGACCATTAAAGACAAAGTGTGTGGTGAGGCAGCGGTCTAGTAATTTAAGTTTGTTGTCCTTGCTGATGGAGCTGCTGGTCTGAGTTGCTGTTTCCTCTAGTAATATGGTCACTGTTTCTTTGGCTAGTGGGATGTCAATTGATGTAAGTAAAGTTGTGACGTCAAAGCGACGTAATCTCTTCGTCGCTGTTTTTTATGTTTTTGAGGGTATCGAGGAAATCTTGGGTTGAGTGGATAAAATGAGGTGATCCATCTGCTAGATGTTTCAATCTGTTGTAGGTCCTTGGCCAGTTTGTGTGATATTGTGCCTGGTAGGGAAACAATGAGTCTGAGGGGAATGTCTGGTTTATCTATCTTTAGGCAGTCCATAGAAGCGGGAGGTGTTCGTCCGTTCTGGTTTCATTCTCATGAAGTTTGTTGATGTTATCTGCCCTGCATTCATCAGTCTCTTCAGTGTCTGGGTGATCCTATTACCTAGCTGTGGTGTTGGGTCTATCGCCACTTGTTGGTAAGTGGTTGTATCTGCAATCTTTAAAGTAGAACAATTGACAAACAGGAAGTTCCAAACCTCAGTGGACAGAAAAGCAACCCATACTGATCACACTGCCCTACATCAAGATCATATCGGAACTGAAAACAAGACTCCTAAGACCACTAGCTGGTAGCCACAAGCCCACAGCCAGTCTACGACAAACACTTACAAGGATTAAAGACCCCATTCCCACAATGTGCAGAATTAACGTGGTTTACAAAATACTAGTGACTGCCACAAACATTACATCGGACAGACAGGAAGGAAACTAGCCATCAGAATACACAAACATCAGCTAGCAGCAAAACAGCACGACAAATTCTCCTTAATATCAGTACACTCAGACAATGAAGGCCATCAGTTTAACTGGGACAAAGTAACCATAGTAGCCCAAGCCAAACATAGACACACACGGGAGTTCCTGGAGGCATGGTTCTCCAACCATACTTCGATCAACAAACATATAGAATTGGACTCCATATATAAACCCATACAGACCAAAACCGGAAATGACAGTACTCACCATAACAGACCGAATAGTACAAACTCCAAGCGGAGTAGAATAACATTGCTTCATCGGAGGCTCCACTGATGATGTCACCTAGTATAGGGATGAAATGTCTGACCAAAAACAAGCCAACTTGGTGAGTAAGTGAACAATTTCATCTCTCTACCTTAATTAGTTTGTACAGTTTTGGATTACTTGTGACTATCATTAGACACTCATCATGCATCTTTTATATCTATCGTGTTATTCTAGCCATTCGGTTTGTCTCCAGCACTATCTTATTTTAAATTTTTGTAATTATCTCTCTGCCTCAATGAATTAGACCTTCAATTGTTATTCAGCTGTTGACACATTACTCACACCATCTGACACTTTTGATCACCTGCAGAGACTTGTTATTCAGCCACTCACACTATTTGTACTATCTGTTGGTCTCTGCCTACAAATTCTGTGCATGTGTGCTTCCCTCCACTTTATCTGATGAAGGAGCAGCACACTGAGAGCTTGTGATTTCAAACAAACCTGTTGAACTATAACCTGGTGTTGTGTGATTTCTGACCTTGTCCACCCCATTCCGACACTGGCACCTCCACATCATTGCTAACCTTGGAAATTACTGCTGGGTTGGCGGGGTGAATTCAACAGTGACAATGTCATTGAATGTGAAGAAAAGTGTTTAGACAAGGTTTGAAACAGTTATTATTTCTCACTTATTAGCCAAAGCTTGCATGTTATCCAGGTCTTGCTGCGTGTGAGCACAGACTGTGACAAAAGATTACTGATCTGAAATGTTTACTCTTTCTGTTTCGCCACATGTGCTTTCTTGCTTACTAAGTATTGCCAGCATAACTTAACTTATTGTACTTAGACCTAAAATATTTAAAATGACAACATTTGGTGTTTTCTGCCTTTGTTCTGACTTGGTATCAATTCTAGGTGGATAGCTTACATTCCCACTAGTGTAACTTGAGAAGTAAAGGATTTGCTGAACATCCATGTTATCTGTTGGTTTCATGAATCTCTTCTGAAGGAGGATGTTGTGTTCTGATCTTTCTTTACAATTCTGGTTGACTATAGCGTTTTTTTTCAAAAATCCACCTGTTCAGAGATGTTATATCTCTGGAGCAGGTGGGAACTTGAACTTGGCTCTCTGCCCCAGAGGTCGGGATGCCACTGGTGCATCACAAGAGCCTTCCTCTAATTGACTGTTTCAGATTGTTGGAGGCAGACAAGTAATTAAGTATATTTCCCCCTATGCTGCAACTACATATAACCTCTCACTGTTTTTTTTTTGTAAAATTATTCTTTCAAGAGCTTGTGAATTTTTGGATTTCTCCATCCCAGAGACCTGTGGAATCTCAATCATTAGGTATATTCAAGACAGAACCCAACATTATTGAAAGGTGGAGGATTCATAAAATAGCTCGCACAGTGAAGGAGTCTATTCAGCTTTACAAGCTCACGCAGGCTCACTGCAAGAGCAGTTTAGATAGGCCCACTCCCTTGCTCTTTCTGGTACAAACTGTATTTATTTTCCTTTCAAGTGCTTATCCCATTCCTATTTGAAAGCCAAGATTGAATCTGCCCCTCAGCTTTTTTTCTGTCCTTATTATCTTCACCAACACTCTCTTGATTTGAGGATGATATCAAAGTAGCATTGTGGCTTTGTGCCATGGGTCTTCTGTGACAGAGTAAGCTGTTTCTGGACCCATTGATTTTTGGACATATGGGTTAGAATGTCCCACAAGTTAGTGGCATGCAAAGTGCAGGTTTGACTTCCTTTTCTTTTCTTCTCTGCTACCACTTTCCCTTGTCATTAAGACATTGAACCAAAACATGATGCAGCTGGGCGGACAAGTTGTTGCCATATCTGAACATAGCAAGCTGAACAGTGTAAACTCCTCCTAGTCATTAATGTCAATGCTGCCATGCTTCAAGGACAGCTTCAGACAGTCTTTGAAGATTTATTTGTTCTTATTATCGTGTCTTTAATGAAGTGAAAAGTGATTCAGTATTTCACGAATTCATTATTCCCATACATATGGCATGAGTGCCTCATTTGCCATACTTTGTAGCTGCATAGCAAGAGTAATGAAGGACTGACAGAAAGAATTCCAGTGAATAAAATAAATCTGGGGCTGTGCACTTCAGCCATGCTTGACTGGGACCATACCACACAGTGCCGATAAATTCTGAACTGTTAAAATTTTAGAATGATGGGAAGAGGGAATAGAAACTAAACTTATGGTTTCAAATTTATAGGGTTAATTTTATTTGAAAGCATTTCTTTTGTGAAATGACATTAGGAAACAGCTGAACATGTGTGATTGACTGTGTTTGCTCAGTTTATTTCAATGAAGCTGCATCTTGGTGTGACAGATCAGTTAATATTTTCTTGTGCGATATTCTCTTTTTATTTCCTGCTGAAGTAAAATTTCCCCAGTGGGGGCTATTAAAGTATTAATGGCTTTGGAATAAATCACTTACTGGTACATATTCTTAAATGTGTAAGATGAGTTTTAATTGTTTCACCAGAGCACAGAATATGTAGGTATGTTTCAGCATTTCACAGCCATTCACACTGTGCAATGCTGTAAAAGATTATATAGTAGCTTTCACAACCTCAGAATGGTCCAAGCCACTTTACAACTAATTAAGTACTTTTGGAGTGTAGTTATTGCTGTAATGTATGAAACACAGCAGATCAGTTATGCATAGCAAGGTCCTACATACTTAAGTAATTATCAATACTCCTGAAGGTACCACAGGCATCTCGCTGTATTGGAGAGAGACAATTGGTTACATTGCTTCAGGGGCATCATTCCAGATCAAGCATGGGACATGCAAGAAGACAGGTCCCAAATCTACTCAACCACAAGAAGAATTAAAGCTGCATTGTTATTCTGAACAACATGCTAGCCATCTGGCTAACTGAACTAATAGACTCCTCAGAATTCTGCACACAACAATGAAATAATGACCAGGTAACCCACAATAATGTAGAATAAAGGGTTAACTATACCTCTACTGTAATAATAGCTGCTCAGCATGTTCACTCATTCTACGTAGTTATAAATAGTAAAAAAAATGTTCATTCATTTGGATTGGGACTACCTTCTATCAACAGCCCAGACACGATCTTGCTACATGATGACAAGTAGTACCCAGACCCGCCGAACTGGTACATTGCAGTGGTGATAAATGAGACTAGTCCAGGAATCCAACAGCAGAAAAACAGCAATATTCTCAAGTACAGCCAATTGGCAGGGTGGTGCAGAGCTCAAGGGAGATCATGGCTTTCTTGGGTAAAGGAAGGAGCTGTTAAAATGAAAGTAAAAATAATAAAACACAATATACATACACACAATTAAGAAATGAGAAGTGAGGATGTGCAAAATAGCTAGCAAAGTGGTATAGAAATTAGTCTTTGGCTTTTTTATGAGGAGGAGATGGTGAAACATTATGGCTGCTGAGATAGTTGCAGTATTGTTGATCTTGGCAGTTGAGCAATTCATCTAGAGATTCTTAGTTCTGCAAGTTTACAGAGGGTGGTTGTCTTGTTCCCTGTTCTGACTTGTGACCTGCTTTCAGCAATCCGTGTTGGAGAAAGGGAGACTTTACCTTCTACCTGGAAGTGCAGACATTCCCAATGAATTTCCTCAGCTGTGACCAGCCACATGGAATTTGAACACCATGCTTCTCTTCTATGTTTCTGAAAAGGGAAGACAGAAACATGTCTTTCACCCAGAACTGCTTTTTCTTCCCTGATGTAATGTTCACAGTCTGGGATATAACTCACTTGAGATGGTTTCTGCTGAAGTGGCAGTCAGCTTCCATTATCTCCATAATCACTGATATTACAATTCAGATTTTTTTTGCATTGTATTTTTTCCTTTTAAGTGTCTCTGTCTGAAGTTTCTTGACAGCCTCCTGTTGCAACATGCCATGGTCTTTCTCAGGACTGTGTATAATCTACACATGAATTTTCCAGTCATTGAACTGAATTCTCAGAATTTATATTCTCAGCCATTTTTAACTCATATAACTTTCATTTTTTTATTAAAAACTATATTACTGTACTCAGAAGTTCAGCATGTCAGAAATAATTTTGGTCTATGATCCATTGTCATAATACGTACATCAGGTAAATTGAAACCAAGTAACTTGCTTTAGCTCCACCTATCTCTATGACAGCATAGCTTGCTCCAAGGTTATCTGTATGCCTTTAAGCTATTTTGCCTCTAACTGCTTCTGGACTGCCATTGCTTCCAGCATTTCAGATACTGTATCTTCAGTTAGGTAAGGCAACCTTCAGTTTTAATAGTTCCATCTGTTCTATTCTGATTCTATTAAACAAACATGGGTAACATTCTGAATTGCCAGCTGTTTTAGGTGTTCTGGCAGTCACCAAACACCAGCATCTTAATTACCTTACTTTCCTACCTGTTACCCTCCAAAACAAAATGAGCCAAACTGATAAAATTATATTCGACTTCAACGTGCTTCAACTGCACATATTCCATTTCCTACTGTTTAACTTAAAACCCTAAAAATAAAAATTATATACATAGATCATGATCTAAATATTAACAAACATGAAATATCTATTCTGTAAAATACACCTGTATAAAGAATTAATTAGTGTGCTGTCAACAAACAAACTCTTCACTTCCTTAAAATTAAATTGCTTTGCATGCCATTTAAGAGAGGCACTAACAGTTTTATTTGCTTTGTGCTAATGGTTTAATTATAATAACTTCCCCAATGTCACAAAGCATGATCTTTTGCTGGCAGAAATTTAAAATTATAACTAGAAATGTATCAGCAAAGGTTTTCTCTCAAACTGTTCTGTCAGTTTACTTAAGCTACCTTTTTAAATTATAGGCACTCTCTTCAATAAAATAAAATTCAATAGAAATATGATAAATAACATAAATGTCAATGGAAATTTTTCTCCTGGCTGTGGACTGGATAAAAGATAATAGGCTAATGCAGTCACTTAACAAAAGACAGCATGGAGAAAATCTTCTAATGGTCACTGTTGGAAGAAGAGCTAAAGAAGACATGATGCCAACTTTAAGGTCATGGAACATTTACTTACGAATGTGCATCCCATTGTCAGCAATTGAGCCTGATATAGAAGCAGCATTAAAAATGAGCTCTTACGTTCTGGCTGCTGGGCATTCAGACACATTCTGTATCTGAAAACATGATTTAAGTTGTAAAGAAATAATGGTTGGAACCTTCCTGAATGACACGGGTTGTAGCAAACAAAATTGTGACAATCGCATGAGGAAGGCTTTTCTTCACATTGAGAGCAACAAGTTGCATTTTCCAACTGCTTTCTGGACATCAAGACAAAATTCTCACTAATAAGTGGGAAGAGGCCTATTAATGGGGACTATCATTCAATATCACTCTCTTTACTACCCAATCTCACCTCAGGAATATGGAGGTTCTTAATCTATTGCTCACTGAATTGAAACTGCTCACCAATAATCCCTGATCTGGAGTTCACAACAGGTACTTGTGACTCGAGCTCACCATTTGGGATTCTAGCCCCAAAGCCTCAGGATACACACCATTAGACACTGTCCCTAGGTCCATGGATGCTGGCATCTGACACATTCTGTTCTCTTGATGACATCATAGCACATCTCCAATCTACTTACAACATTCATTAAATGTCTTAATCTGCATTTGGCACACAACTCCTCACATAGCAATGCAGCTGCAAGGACACTGTTTGCAGGGACAGGTACCCAGGTCACGGACTGGACTAGACCCCATCTCAGGGCCGTCCTAGCGATCACTCACTTAGCACCTACCTGGACACTCACACCATCTTTGCCTTGCCTTTTATCACTTTGCCTCCTCAGCCACAATTTAAAGTTTTACCTCTGTCTTACCTTGCAGTTTAGCACAGACACAAAGCCAGACAGTTAATTACGGTTGTCACCAGTCATCCATCAAGGAGTGGAAATGTTGCTGTATGGAACTGTGCTATGTCAACCTGACATCTACAGCATGTGCCAGCAGCCTGCACAGCAAACACTGCATATGCATCAATCAAATGGCTATGTCACAAAGTAGAAGGGGAGCTGCTATCTGTCAGAAGTTGCTGATACATTATTCAAGGTCTGCATCCAACACAGTCCACGGCCCAAGCCACAGTCAGTCATCCGCTTGAGATGGACAGCTCAAGGGATCTAACTCACCACAGTCTGTGGAGCGGCCCACTATCAGTCCTGCTGGTCCACTGCAAATAGTCAGGGGCTTTTAAATCGTCTATCAGGGGACTTCACAGATCGTGGTCAGTGGGGTGATCAGTCAGGACTCGACATCCAAGTTGGTTGTCAGATGGAGCATGGCTAGTCCTGGGAAATAAATGTCATGGGTGGGTATTGCAATAACTCCATAGAGGCTGGCATCCCGTCACCATGCCACCCTTTATTTACATGTGCATAGTACTTGACACTGGTCCTGCTTCCTCAGAGCCAGGTGTCAGAATGAACAGAGCATCTGATACTTCTGTTTATATCTGTCAGCCAGGGCTCCCTGATTGGACCAGATTAACAGCCCCAATCAGGGAACTCATATTCTATGAAGTCCACCTGGATGACCTCGTTACAATCATTACATCACATCCCCTGCCCCAAGTCTGGGCATGTAGGCCTGTTCTTTTATTTGTAGCCTCTCCTGGGGCATTTTCACTTGGCCTGGGATATATAGGAAGCGTATACAGGACTGTAGCCCACCTCTTGCGCCTGGAGCGTCTCAGAAGAAATTCATCCTCCTCTTCAGGTGGTGAAGGCATCCAGGCTGTGACATCCACCATGACCATCTCAGACTCCGAGGTTTCTTCGATGCTAGACAGAGGGGGATAACACACAGGCTCTGACAGCCTTTCTGGCTGTTCTGAGGGGCCAGGTATGTTTTCTTCTTGGTCCGTTTGTGAGTTTTCAGCTTTCACGTGGTCCACGTGCTTGTTCAGTGCCGCCTCTCCAACCCAAACTTTGTACAGCATGGGACCTGATATTGCATCAATCATGCCTCTTACCCATGCAGGGCCATTCCAATGGCTTTGACACCAAATTTCATCTCCTGAAGTAAACTGTCTCTCTTGCCAAGAGGAGTCTTGTTTCTGGCATTGGCACTCCTGATGCCGTTTCACCCTTTCCCCAGTTCCTGTAAGATCAGATTTAACCTGGTGCGGAGTTCTCCCCATTTGCAACTCTGCTTGAGCTATCCCTGTAGTTGCATGAGGGGTGGTCCGATGGTCAGATCGGACCCAGGACAGTTTGGTATCTAAAGAAGCTGTAGCCTGTTTTGTTAAGCCTACCTTCAAAGTTTGGACTGTTCTTTCCGTCAGGCCATTGGACTGAGGATGGTATGGAGCTGTCCTTATATGCCAAAAGTCATTTAACTTTAGGAAATACTGAAATTCCCTGTAGGGTGATGATGACCCATTATCTGCAACCAGCATTTCTGGGAGTCTGTGTATTGTTAAAGATGCTCGCAGTTTTTCTAATGTCGTCTCTGTGTTTGACGAATGAACTCAATGCACGCTCAACCATTTTGAGTGGGTGTCCACAATGACAATGAAGGCTGAGCCTTTGAAAGGGCTGGTATAGTCAACATATAACTGAGTCCAGGGTTTACCTAGCCATTCCCATGAATGTGGGGCAGTTGCCGGCAGTAATTTTTGTCTTTGTTGGCACACTGGGCACTGCCCCAACAATGTGGCTATGTCTGCATCTACTACTGGCCACCAGCCATAACTTCTTGCCAACATCTTCATTTTGGCAACCCCAGCAGATCCCGGCAGAGTTCAGTCAGGATCTGGCAGTGACCTTTGCCTGTGACAATTACTCTTGCTCCCCAGAATAAAATGCTGTCCTTTACAGTGATCTAGTCTAACTGGGTCAAGAAAGGTTTCAGTTCTGGTTGTGATGGTCCTTTTGTTACCCCCCATCACCACCAGCTGTTTCAGTTTTGCCAGGACCAGATTTTTTGCACTTGCAGTCTGATATTGTCAGCAGTGACCAGAAGGGTATCCAAAAAGTTTAAAACCAGAACAGATTCTTCAAGTGGCAACAATACTAGTGGTGTATCTGTCAGCGGGAGGGGCCTCCTGGACGGTGTTCCAACTTGTAAGTGTACACACTTAGAATGAGAGCCCACTGCTGAAGTTGACCTGTCCTCTTTGGCTAGCCCAACGCAGGGGCTTGTGGTCCATTATATTACAAACTTTGATCCATATAGATATTTGTGGAACTTTCTCGCACCAAAGATGGCCACCAAACCTTCCTTCTCTATCTGGATGTATTTGCGCTCTGCATCATCCAAAGTCCGAGAAGCATTCACGATTGGGCATTCCTCTCCATTGGCCACCTGTGAGCCACCACTCGCCCCAAGGAGGCATCACATATCTGCACCAGATCTCACTTGAGATCATAGTATGCCAAAACATTAGACGATGATAGTTGATTCTTCACTTCCCTAAAGGCTATGTCTTGACTATGAGACCATTTCCATGGCTGACTGTTTTTCAATAGCAGATGTAAGGGGACTGTGCTACATATGAACTTTCCATAATAATTCACCAACCCAAGGAAAGACCTAATTTCCGATACAGATGTGGGAGCTGGGGCAGCTTTGATCACTTTCACTTTATCTTCCAACAGGTGTAACCTGGTCTTGTAGACTCTGTAGCTCAAGTAGGTCACTTGGGGTGCCTGGAACACACATTTTTTTTCCATTCTAAGACGCGTGCCTGCCTTGGAGAAACATCTAATAACGATGTTCAAGTTCTCTAAGTGCTCTTTATTGGTCTTCCCTGTTTCTAGATTCAGATAAATGGCAACCCGTAAAATCTGTAAGACCTTGTAAAATCTTTTCCATCATCCACTGAGAAATGGCACAAGCTGATGATACCCCAAATGGCAGTCTCATATATTGGTACAAACCCTTATGAGAATTAAATCCCAATCAGGGAACTCATATTCTATGAGGTCCACCTGGCTGAACTCCTTACAATCATTGGAGGTATCAAAGGCCACTCTTGTGGTAGGGAGGTACGTGGTGACCTCATCACTAGGGATTGTAAGCAGCAGCCTGCAATGTGGAGGAAACAAGGACAGTGAAAGAGTGAAATTGGACATATGATGGTGAGATGGGGGGATCAAGTAGTGCATGGAAGAATATGGGATGCTGCAGGAGGAGTGGGAGCAGGTGATGAAAGGTTGTCACCATCACTGTTACATTGTAGCATAATGATGGACATGAAAAAAAAAACTATAGTGATGCAGTTCAGGTAGTAAGAAAGAAAGATGGAGAGTCAACTTGGGGTGACGGATGGAAACATGTGGGGATTCAGTCGAGATGGCCTGTCCAGGGAATGTTGGCTAAAGAGACATGAAGTTTCAGGGGTGGGAGATCCTGATAATCAGGTTGAGCCTGGTATTCATGGTGTCTAGCATGAGCTGTGTTGCCTTCCATAATCTGTTGATTGCTAAATGCAATTTACAAATGGAAAAAGACTGCGACCGCACCCATAGTGGGAAAAGCCAGTGTCAGTTTGGCAGCCAAAAAACAGTGGCTTCATTTTTGCACGATGGGAGGATCTTCAAGGGGCAATTGCATCAATCATGTAACAATCATGCAGAATGCAGGTTCGCAAAATCAGTTGCAATCACATCTTTGGGCATGTGAAATACATGCTATGTCCAAGTGTGTGTGGTGCAATTGCTGGTCACAAGCAATATCGTGCATCTCGCTAGCCTTTGCAAATTGCAGATAGACATCGCTGTGAAGCAGAAACTAAACACAGGCAAACTTAAAAAGACACACTAAGGCCACTGCACACATAGCTAATTGAAGTCCTCCTAAGGGTGCACAGGGGTATGGAATTGATTCCCTCTCCAACTAAACTACAAGCCTCCTGCAAGACTTCCATATATGCAATGATGCCTTCCGCAGATATTGTGGAGCCTGGAGGGAAAGGGATCAGCACTTTTGGAAAACTTTTTTTTGCTACTATCTACACGACTAGTGATACGTACTTTGGAATAAGGATCAAGCACCAAGATGAATGAATAAAAGGCTGTCATTGTCGGAATGCCCCACATCTCATTGCATGGGAGAATATGTTCAGTCTTTATTTTTAAGGGATGACAATGCTGACTGCTCATTGCTAAGGAGCTGTTCTGTTTCTTCTGCTCCTCACACGTGTTCATTGCAAGCATGACTGATGAATACCATAGTTGGGGTATTGTTCTGTGCAGAGAAGTGGAAGAGAAACTGATGTGCCAGCAAACCTAGGACCAGCAGAAACATCCAACAGAACCCAAACAGCCTCCACAGGATGGATGGTACAGTTGGGCCAGAGTCTTTTGTCCTTAATGCCACTTTCTCTGCATGAGCAAGGTGCAGTGTCATGCAGGCTGAGGGTGTCCTGGGACACTGTCACAGAACTATGCCACCCACAGAGCGAGTAAGTGACAATCAAATCCTTTTGGCTGTCAATGTGACAGATGTTTACGTGACTGGCATCTTCCAGGGATCCACTGGGAAGTTGTGTGAAATCTTCCAATCATGAATCCATAAATGCATCAAGGCTGTTATCAATGCCATTTATATAAGATCACACTAATTCATCTCCACATGATAAGGTCAGTGCTGTAAGTAGGATTAGGCAATGCAGCTAGCTTTCTCCAGGATGCAGGGCACAATTGTCAGCACAAGTTGCAGGGAGGGGTCATATCATACTGGAGCAGAGCTCACCAAAAGAAAAGGTTTAAAATAAAGGGAGGGATGCTGAAGAAACTCAGCAGGTTCAGCACCATCTGTGGAGAAAGAAACAGAGTTCATGTTTTGAGTCCATATGACATTTTCAGAATGATTTCGAGCATCCACAGTATTTCAGTTTTACTAAGAGAAAAGGTTTATATTCCATCAATGTGTAAGCGATTTGTGGTCATCAGTTGCACTTCTGAGAAGTTTATATCTAGTACACTGGAAGTTGCTGCGATTCCTGCATCTTTGACAACACTCATATTCTTGATATATTTGAAGGTCAGATGTCTTGCAATAATGGTTACTGGAAGTTAAGAGTTACCCTTTCTGACTATGAGGGAGAGCTACATTATGCAAGCCCCTGACTGAACAGAGCATTAAGTATAATGTAGCCCTTTATTCAACCAGGGCCATGGTGGAAGAAATTGTAGACCAGCTGAAGGTGAGATTCCACTGTTTGGATTGGTCTAGTGGGGCCTTGTGATACATCCTGCATAATGTGCTGCATAATTCATCATGTGCTGTACACAATTGGCAGGTAAAGAGGGGATGTAAGGAGGCGGAAAAGCTGGGAGAGTGGGAATAGTCTTCTGAAAAGGAAGATCAGGACATTGAGCAGGAGGAACATTACCTTCTGCACAAAAGATTACAGGAGCATTGGGCGCTACAAACCGCACAGGACTTAATTGACACCTGATCCACTGGATGAGAGCTGGATGCAGTGGTCATTAATTGATTGCAAAATTGTTGATGCTCAATATTCAAGCACTTCATTTATGTTCTGAGAGGTAAATGCTGCTTCTGTTTATTGGATCTCTGTTTGCTTTTGGTTTTTATTAATAAAACTTAATCTTTTGAAGCATTCAAAGGTTTACTTGTATGGCCAACATACATCACTGACAAGATGCTAAGATATGGTGGGTACGTAGAAAAGAGTAGTATCGAGTTAGAGAGGCTTATAAGATAGGATGTAGCTAAAGATCAGTGCAGTGTGTGGTCCAGCACTTAAATAGCCATAGGTGTTGAAATGTGCAGTTGTATGTGCGAGGAAGTATGAGTCGAGCCACCTATTTGCTGTAGGACGTGTTGGTTTCTGTTTGCTATGCCACTACTTCGATGATGAAGGGCTACTCCAGATTGCCAGTGTTTCTCAGCCTGTACAGCTAGGGATCCAAGAAAGCAACACCACCAGGAATATTGGAATATCCCAGCGGTGGCGAGTACTTCCAGCTTTGGCAATTGGGTAAATTGAGCTAGCTGCTCATGAGAGGGGATGGTAGTTAATTAATGAGGTAAGTTAATTAATGAGGTAGTTAATTAATAAGTGACTTTGGGACGAAAGTGCAAGAAAACACAAAGAAAATCCTCATATGAAGCTCAACAAAAATGGCCCAGCCAAAATGAGGTAAAATTCAACCCATTGTGCACATTATTAAAAGAATTATATTTATCAAATATCAAAATGATCATAAACATATATACTTCTTTTCTAGGAAAGGAGGTCTCAATCCAATTAAAGTTTTTAGACTTTTATTTCATGCGCTGATCTTACAGCTCACATTCATAAGTTATAGCATTACATTAAGTTAAGTCTTTAGTTTTACATTCCTATGAAATGATTAACACAAGGATAGTTTTGTGATTGGGATAAATTCACCAAATAACAAAAGGACCATGACAAAATTATTTTGAGAAAGCTATCAACTGCAGAAAGCAAATTTAGCTTCAAATGGCTGTAAGAAAGTTGGAAATAATGGAAATGCTCAGCAGGTTAAGCATTAATTGTAGGAAGAGGAACAGAGTTAGTAGTTTCAAAAGTGGGTCAAAGAACACAAAGCATCCTGGCAATATCTGTAATCACATTGTGACCCTCCCATCTACTGCTGGGTGAATACGAGCTACAACATGCTGAAGCCCTCAAATGAGCATGAATTGCCCACCGGGCCTGAATTGGCAGAAAGGTGGGTGGACTGTTCACGAATCTCCTATCATGAACTTAACTGACACAGAGGCAGGAGGGCAGTGCGTTGTTACTCTCTCACCTGGTAAAATACCCCTGCCACAAAATGTACCATCGGATAGGGCATTACAACCTGAAGAGTGCAATTTCAGATGGAATCCTCACAGAAAAAGTTCGACCCTGCGATAGTGGCTAAAAAAAGAGATGTCTCTCTGAAAACAAATGTTGGTCGATACTAAAAATAAATAAATATATTTTAATTAGGATGTATGATCCAATCATTACCATTCTCAAAATTATAACCACACCTATATCAACTAGTTCTGATGATATTGTGGCAGTGAGGGCTCACATTACCCGTAATACCTTAATGTCTTACGTTATTTGTTGGGTCAGTGCAGGATGAATTCAATCAGTTTTTATTGGCTATGGGATGTATTGTGTAAATGTGCCTAAAGCAAGCTTTAATTTAATGAACTGATTGAATAAATGAAAGTTAATAGTCTGGAAGATAATTATCTGGTCGCCAATGTTTATCGTAATAAGGAAGTTGGTCACAGAACCATAGCAACAGTAGACCTTACTGTCTCCACATTGTTATTCTGTTAACAGTTTTATGTATATCTGATATACTGATTTAGTGGGAGCACACCACTGATGATGCAGCTACCAAAGTTAGAATTAGTTAGAATTACTATTAGTGAATTATTGCATGTTATGCACGTGCTAGTTAGTAAAGCACCTGAGTCCTCATGTTAGACAACATAGCTTGAGCTGATTAAACACCATGTACACATTATGGAATTGTGCACAGCACCATCTCATCAAAGATTGATTCTCTATTATTACATATGATGCCTGCATACTCAGTTATTTAAAAGATCAAAATAAATTACAACAAGAAAGCAACCCTAACAATGACCATTTGCTTTTTGTTAAGTTGCCGCAAATCTCAGGCTTGTATTTTCCTGTCCTTTGTGAGGCTCACTTAATAGAAAATCCATGGGATCTGGTCGAACACTGCTTTGAACCACACCAGAATGATTCCATTGACGTCAGTGGAGTCTAATGTTGGGCAGAATATAAACCTAGTTGTGTCCCTGATTTCATTAGTTTTCTGATAGTCAGCTTAAGCAAAAGTTGATATTTTGCTAGATGAGACTTTAATGTGAAACACCATCTGACACCTCCATTTGATTGAAATGATTTTTTTAAAAAAAAGGGAATTCTCCCCCAAACAGATCATCTTACTACCATTTGTGGGATCTTGCTTTGCACAAATTGGCCAAAGCATTTCCTATTAGACCATAACCACAATTTCAAAAATACTTTGTTTGCTACTGAATGTCTTTGGATCTCCTGAGGAAGTGAAAGACATTAATATAACTCTTTCTTTTGAGGAAGATGAGTAAGAGCATCAGTTAAAGCTATTGCTATGGGGGGATGGGGTAGCAAAGGAAGAAAACAGCTTGGACATCCTGGCCCTGTTGGTATACAGGATCATGGTCGCATATCTGATCTGCTCAGGCTATATGAGCTATGCAAAGCCACACTTCTCCACACAGACTCTTATTGAAATATCACCTCCTGTGATCCATTTGTCAGTGGGCACTACAATGTCTATTTCAATCATATTTACAAAGGAGCTCAACTCATTCCCTTTGATTCCACAGAGACTACAAAATAGAAGCCTAACATTCAGAAAGTCTGCAGTTAATGCTTATGTTAAGCAGACAGCAGATGATCATATTTGCAAAAGAACTTCTTTGCGTTTCCCATGGACACGGGTGGCAAGCAAGCCGACTATTTTCATGAATGGAAAGGATCTGAGGTGCATTCATCTGGAATTAATCACAAGTGTGAACAGCAGCAGTATATCAGGCAAGGTTACATTCACTATCCTGATATATCTTCTATACCTGTCAAATGGTTCTTCATAGAAATACCTGTCTTCTGACCAAACTGTGCTACGACTAAATCCATAGACCTTGAATTCCATCTTCCATTCTGATACCTACCCCTCTTTATACAGGTCTGTCTGAAAGTCAGAAATCACACAACACCAGGCTATGGTCCAACAGGTTTATTTTAAAACACAAGCTTTCGGAGCCTCACTCCTTCTTCAGGCGTTAGCGGGAAAGGTTGTATCAGATACAGAATTTATAAGTAAAAGATCAAAGGATCACACCACTGATCAGGATGTATTAATTGAGATACAGATTGGCACTGGGTGACCATAAAGAATCAAAGTGGAGGACAGAACGGATGCTTTCAAATGGATGAACTTAATGTGGGGTCCAGAAGGCTGTTCAGCATCTAACCAGAAGATGAGATGCTTTTCCTGGAGTTATGTTAAGCCTCACTGGAATTTTGAAGCAGGCTGAGGACAGGATATGAATGTGAAAGCAAGCCACAAGTGTGATCTTACCTGCATTTCATTGGCTGAAAATCCAGTTCTTTACCCTTATTCTTCTCCAGAAATGATATTTCTACAGGCGTGTCCACCCAAGTTAGGAAGGTCCACAGGCAAAATACAATACTGTGGAAACAATTTTGCAGTGGATTTTCAAGCACAAGACTGCACAGATCTCCCAGTGTTGTTTGACATGCTCAGAGTATAAAAATGAAAACTCAAAACTGAAGCAAGTGGCTCAAGGTTCTTGCTATAATTGGGTTTAAATGGTGTTCTAGTGACAGGACTATGCTGGCCTTTCCATATGCATAAGCAAAAGGATTGCTCATAATGTTCATGAAATAAAAACCTATCCTGACAATGCTTTTGTTCTGTGTCTCAGTTGGACCAGCAGGCCACTGTTATCGAATTTCTAACACTATATGCTTGCAGCCACCAGTGAAGTTGATGCAAATGCAAATGGAAAAGGCACTACCCTGGGACTTCCTTTAGACCTATACAATTACCCCACTTCTCTGCTTATTTCCACAAGGATGCAAATACCTGTTCCTTTTCAAGGACATATGCAGTTCCCTTTTCAATGTTACTATTAACTCAGCTTACGCCACTTCTGACAGTGCATTCCAGATCATAAAACATCACAACATTAAAAAAATCTTCAATTTTCCTGATATTTTTGGTATCTTAATTAGGTGATGCAACCTTCCTGTCAGTGAAAACCGATTATTTTTTAAATTTACGTTCTCAAGAGGTTAATAGCTTGAAGCATAATTCTGAAACTAAATTATGATTTTCCAAGTGTGAAGCCTTTGGAGCCTTTGCATGCGATTCTGGGCTATGATTGGCACTTTACACATGATATCCTACACATTAAGAAGATTCTCAAACACCAGGTCTATGAATACATGTCTACAGGTAAGCCAGTATTGAAATTAGACCTGCAAAATTAGACCAAAACTCTTTTGTTGTCCTAATCAACATATTCAATGATTTTATTACACACTATTGGGGTAGGTGGAACTTGAACCCCGGCCTCCTGGCTCAGAGGTAGGGACACTAACACTGCACCACAAGACCTGTACTTGAGTACGTAAATGATATTATAAACTGCTTCGTGTGCAAATGCAATTTAAATCCTCATGAGCAAAGCTTTAATAACATTTGTGACTAACACCAAATTTATCAATTGAGAAGTAAGAACTTTGTTAATTTAGTCAGGCTTCTCTATTAACTAATTATTAGACTGACTGGGGATTTAATTCTTGAGTAGTAATGTCCAATGGCTATAAGTGATTCACAGAATCCGAACTGAAAATAATATTGTCAATTAGTTGTTTCCTAGTACAGAACTTGACTATTGTTGTTGAAAAGAGACATGTCACTCATTTGTGTCATCAGGACAAAAGCAAGCATGTCAAATTTCAAAGGGAGCAACAATTGAAAAAAATTTTCTGATGCTCCTGCAATCTCACCCTCTTGCCCCAGAGAAAATATACTGACACTAACAGAGCACAATTGCTATTAACTACGGTTAGTGAGCAAGGAGTCCCAGCCTTATTGTAACTATTCACAATTTTGTTCAGATCAAGGCTCAGCAATACTTCTGGGACCAATCACATGGACAAAAAGGGCAGAACCTTTGAGGCGTCTGATCAACATGGGCTATAGTGAGAGTGTGGCAGAACCAGATGAGAAGTCTTGTTGCCCATCTTGACATCGAGATCAAATCACTCCACTTATTAAGCTTTTCTTAAGTGGCATAGCAACATTCCCACTAGGCAGTGGCAAGATGCCAAATGAAGGGAATTAAGGCTTTCAAACACCACAACTCACCTCATTAATATTCACTCTTACCAAACCTGCCAAAGAAATTCAACATTGGGAAAACTTGACAAGGAAACCAGAGCAGGGTATTGGTGGATTCAGCTCACTGCTTGCTCCAAACCACATCCATATTGGACACTAAGCAACGGTATCTCAGGACACAATCAACAGGCACCAGTCACATGTACCATTAATCTATGGACATTGGAATCCAGCATCTGTCAATCTATCTTGACCATTATGGCAGCTCTCTGATAACAATTGAAAGCTACTCACGAGTAACAGGCTTGCTTTTAGGGGGGCATCGGCAACTAACATCGAGAAGACTGCAGGAGGGGCAGACAGGAACCCAGCTCACAGAATAGACCTGGCTGCATGTCCCGGCTACTCACTTGATTTCTGAGAGTTCACTCGCTTTGCACCTACCTGTTTGTTGGCAGCATCCATGCCTCACCTTGTCATGCCATGCCTGTTAGTGCACTAGTGTTTCAGCCAGAGCTTTCACTACTACCATTTTGCAGAGTACTTTTTTAGCAAAAAACGGCAGGTTGCTTGTAATGATTGTCAGTATGGAACCGTCTGAGGCTGGAGGTGGGGAGGACATCTTGTTGTAAGGGACACTGAGAAGGCAATCTAACAACAATAGCATATGCCAGCTGTCTGCATGGCAAACACACTGCACACACATTCAACCAAATGGTAATGTCAGAAACTGGTGAAGACATGCCCTCAGCCTGGTCAAAGGCATTGTTGCTGTCTGTTATGGGGTCCCAGTACTGTGAGTCATGGCTACGGACTGTGCACAGTCCAGGAACGTCAACATGGTTAGTCAGCCTGTTCACTCACAGTTAAGGGATATGTCCCAGTACAGTCCAGGTGGTGTTAAGTGTCAGTCCCATGGAGTCAGCGCCAGCCATTCAGGGAAGTTCATATCGTCGGTCAGACAGCTGCAAATATAGCAGTCAGGGGTCTGGGCAATCATGTTGCAAAGCCAGTCATCAAAGTGTTGAGAGGTCTTGAGCATTCACAGCTCTAGGTTTCTGTCTGTCAATCTTCCAGCGGGATTTGAGTGGGAAGGCCTGCAGGGTCAGTAGGGTGAATTAATGATAGCAATTGGGGAAGTCAAGGCTGGAGGGATTGTGCAAAGCAGAGGCATTTGTAGAAATGGGGATAAGGGCAGTGACGGGGGAATCTCAGTGAAGGGATGGAATATTGAGCAGCATCAGTGAGCGTGTTAGGTTACGGGAGGAAGAGTTATGGACTGTGACCCCACCCAAGGCCTCTGCAGGGAGAGCGTAAAGGAGCAGTGTGGGCTTCAGCAAAGTCTGATCCTAGGATTCCCGGGGGCAGGAAAGACAGCTGTAAATCAAATTCAACATGATGAGACTTAACATTGCGAGTTTCAGTGGTATGAATCAAAATGGGCTATCGGAGTAGTGGGAGATACTTGGCTACATTCAGGTTCTGGACATCCAGTTAGGTCTGGTGTTCAGCTGCATTCCCAGTTATCACGTTCCCTTCTCTAGATGTGATCCTACTAGAAAATGGCTGCAACAACACTCAAGATGGGGTGGAGAAAGTGTCAGTTTGATGGGTGAAAGCACAGGATCCACGTTTACTGGACAGCATGACATTGCAGCAATGAAAACATGAAAAAGCCAATTCCAAAGTATGACTACAATGGATTTGCAATCATTTCATTGCCTATTTGCTATTCATTCAGAAGGACGGTGCTGAGGGGTCAGATGCTGGTCAAAGGCAACACAGGAGGCAATAGCCTAGTGATATTATTGCTGGATTGTTAATCCAGAGACCGAGATAATGTTCCGGGGATCGGGGTTCGAATCCCACCAGAAATAGATGGAGGAAATTGAATTCAGCAAATATCTGGAATTAAGAATCTAATGATGACTGTGAATCAATTGTCCGGAAAAAAAAATTCTGACTAACTAATGCCCTTTAAGGGAGGAAACTGCCAACCTAACATGTGACTCCATGTGACCTACATATGACTCTAGACCCACAGCAATATGGTTGACTCCTAATTGCCCTGGGCAATTAGGAACGCTGCCTAGCCAATGGCGCCCTCATCCCATCAATGAATAACAGAAATAAAAATTTGCTGCATGACATTGGTGCTTGCAAATTGACCTGGGCATATTAATAATGTTGATGTTATCAACAATAACGGTACAAAAAGTCAATGCTGGCTGAAGGGGAATCACTATGTATAAAACTTTCAAGGTTCCTGTGTGATCTACACAAATTTGAGTCTTCAACCTATCAAGTAAATTTGACAGTTGTCTGTTGAATGCAGTGTAAGGTTCAGCATTTCATTGGGTGTAAGTGTGAGAGGGCAGTATTGTGCAGCAGGCAGCCCCTTTTAACTGGCATAGACATAATCCCAAAGTCTATGTCCAGCGTGTCTCACTGTCTGGAGAAGTGCACGCAGCCCTCACATGGAGGGTACACCACCAATGAGGGTTCTAATATCAAATATACTTTTTTGTTTCTACTGTGCCCAATTTAGGTTCTTTTCACAGAAGCTAATGGATCCTGCCACTGGTGGGATGTTGGTCACTGTGGTGGCCTTCCTAAGAAGTCAAAGGCAGAAGTAGGAGGACCAGAGCCAATGTAAGCCCAGTGGATAGCAATGGTGTGAGGATGAGGAGCACTCAGCTCAAGGAGACGTCATTGTTGCAGATCTCCTCGAGATGCATGGGGTGTGCAGGAGGTCCAGAGTTCTTCAACCTCAAATCCATTTCCAAGGGATGAGTGAGGTGCAGTGTCAATGCAGACTCCATATGTTTCAGGATACAGTTCTGGATGTTGGAGTGGAACCTGAGGGTTGCAGGAGTGGGAGGTCGCTTTCTCTTGGAGGCTGTGAAGGTAACAGCTGTTCTGAAATTCTACATGACTGTCTCCTTCTGGAGGGTGATGGGGCAACTTATGCGGGATCTCTCAGTCATGAACCCACAAATGTAACAGGACAGTGACCACATCATCTGTGTGAGATTACACTGGTTCATTTTGCTCCTCACTAGGACCTGAAGCAAAAAACTCTCCAAAACTCTCAATGCAATTTAGACTGAGCCAAAGAAACACAAGATTCAGACCCTAGAAACACAGCAAATGAAAGCAGGAGTCGTATATTCAGCCCATTGAGCACACAGTCCCAATTAAGATGATCATGGCTGAACGTCTATCTCAATGTCATATTTCCAATCTCGCCCCATACCCCTTGAAACTTTTAGCTTCTGGAAATCTATTTTTTTTCTTTAACATATTCAGCTACAGCCTTATGAGGAAGGGAGTTCCCTAGGTTCACCATGCTCTGAATAAAGAAGTTTATCCTCACCTCAGCCTGAAATAGCCTATCCTGTATGCTCAGTCTACAACTCCTTGCTATGCACCTCCTGATCGGGGAAAGCATAATTTCTGCATCCAATCTGTCCAGCCCTGTCAGAATTTTATATTTCAATGAGTTTCTCTCTCATTCTTCTGAACTGCCATAAATACAGGCACTGTTGACCCAGCCTGTTCTCAGATGACAAAACTGCTATACCAGGAATCAGTCTGAAAAACTTTTGCTGTACTCCCTCTATGGCAAGTATATATTTTCTTAGGGAATGAGACCAAAACTGAATACAATATTTCAGGTGTGGTCTTATCAAGGCTCTGTGCAGCTGCAGTAAGACTTCTTTGAGCCTTTACTCAAGGCCTCATGCAATGAAGGCCAAATGAGCATTTGCTTTCCTAATTGCTTGTTTTCAGCGACTGGTGTGTATGGGCACTCAGGTCAGTTTGTACATCAACCTTTCCTAATCTATCATGGTGTAAGTAAGTTTATGTCGTTTTGTTTTTCTGAGTGATGTGGATAAATGCCATGTGTTTGTCTACCGAAGCAGTTTGCAAAATTGCTTTGAAGATTCTTTACATCCTCACCAGAACTTGCAATCCCAACTCGTTTGTGTTTTCAGCAAACTACAAAATATTACACAATTCCTTCATCCAAACTGCTGATATATATTGTGAATCACTGGAGCCCAAGCGTTGGCCCCTGCAGTAACCCACTAATCACTGCCCTACACACTGAATAACAGTCTCCTGTCTGATAACCAAAGCTCACTTCAAACCAGATTACTATTACAAATCCCATGTGTTTTTATTTTGATTGTTAACATTTTCTGTGGGAATTTATGAAAAGCTTTCAGAAAATCCAAATATGCCACATTTATCCACATCTATACACCTCTTCTATTCTACTAGTTACATTATTTAAAAAAACTCCAATAGATTTGTCAATCATGATTTGCCTTTCATAAATCCAGGTTGATTTTGTATATTTCCATCACTCCTTTCGAAGACTCTGTTATCACATCCCTTATTATAGACTCCAGCATTTTCCCTACTATTGATCTAAAGCAAACCAATCTGGAATTCCCTGATTTCTCCCTCTCTCCTATTTTTTAAGCAATAAGATTACATATGCCAACGTCCAATCTGCTGGGACTGGCCCAGAGTCTAGAGAATTTTGGAAGACGACAACATATCCATTATTTTCTTAGTAACCTTCTTTAGTAACCTGGATGTAGACTATCAGGCCTGGGAATTTATCAGCTTTTAGTCCCATGAATTTCTCCAGCACAATTATTTACAAATACTAAGCTCCTCCAATTCCTTCTTCCAAATAGACCTTGATTCCCTAGCATTTCTGGGAAGTTATTTGTGCCTTCTCACAACTGAGGTCAACATCCCTAGTTACTTAAACATTTATTGAGTCAAAATGGAAAATCTTTAAGATTTCCAAAAGGGGTCTTATGGATAACACTTGACTCTTTAAATACAGAGTCACAAATGTTATGTCAGCTATTATTTTGGCACCAAAGTTTAACAATTTTCAACAAGTCAGAGTGTATATGATGCATGATAGTAGTAACTTTATGGGAGACAATTAACTATTGCTACAAAATCACCTTTGCAACAAGAGAAAGCTATTATAAGATAATTAGATGGACAGAAAAGGAAAAATCAATTATGACAATCCTTACATAAGAAACCATGTTTTCTCCATATAACACAAGAGGAAAAGCAAGACAGAAGATGCTTAAAGTTGTTGTCACCTGCCATACACAAACTCTCTCTCGCTTATCTCAGTAAATGTCTTTTATAAAGTATATAATATCTGTAAATTTTGGATTAATAGGGCTTATCTGAATCATTTATATGTCAGTACAATGGGAAGAAGAAGGAACAGACAACACTTTTTTAAGAACAAGAAAAGATTAGGCGAACAAACCTGTCCTTTGTGGAGATTCCTCATCCATTATGTTCATAAAAGATATCTCTCCTCATTTGATTTATGCTTTTTACTTCTTCTATGATAACCTACCTACTTCTTTTTGTTTGTTTACTGCCCCTCAATATAAAAAAAACATATTTGAAAGATGGCAGTGAATGTTGTGCTGAGCATTCTGGATATATTACCATAATACGAAGATCACTTGCCTCATCACCATTTTGTGCCAATGTTGTACTTAACACATAGGTGTTAAATTTTCATTTCTTAAATTTGGGAAATAGATAGACAAGAATGATACAAAAATTTCATGAGCAATACATCAAGTGAGGATGGCCAAGCTTAAATTTTCTTCCTTTTAAAAAAGAAGGCTTTGGATTGACATGGTAGATTATAAAAGGATTTGATAGAATAAATACAGTGATCAGAATTTTATAGGGCCCTGAATGATATTGGTAATGGTGTGAAATCTGGGAAAAAACTTGCTGCATTTTCCAAGCAAGTTTCGGATGTCAAGACAAGATTATCTCTAGGTAGCAATGAGGTACCTATTCAGGGAGAGTATGGCCTGTTGGCAACCTTATTAACAGCATGTCTTGTCTAATTGATACTGAAAATAAAAAAAATGCTGGAAATCACAGCTGGTCAGGCAGCATCCATGGAGAGAGAACAAGCTAATGTTTCGATTAGGATGACTCTTAATTACAGCTGACACATTTTTTTTGTTTTCAGTACAGATTCCAGCATCTGCAGTAATTTGCTCTTACATTGCCTCATTGATACGTAACTTCTTTTCTGACCAGCTGCCGCAAGGAAACTAGACCTTGAGAATTCCTGACGTGGAAATCAGACTGGGTATCTGGCCACCATATACACACACATTTTTCTTTATATGTAATGATCCTGGTGATAAAGAAGGATTCTAAGAAGGGAATAAGCCAGTCAAGGTTAACCAGGGAAGTTAGGAATAGCGTCAAATTGAAAGAATAAAGCATATAATGTGGCAAAAATTAGTAGTAAGCCAAAAATTGGGAAAGAAAGCAACAAAAGGGAGAGAGAAAATAAATACAAAAACCATCACTGGAGAAAAGTTGATAGGGAAACTTATGGGGCTGAAGACTGATAAGTCCCCTGGAACTGATTGGATGCAAGCAAGGATATTAAAAGATGCAACCACAGTGGTAGTGGTTACACCGTTCCTTGGATTCTGGAAAAGCCCAGAGGATTGGAAAACTGTTGATGTGACACCTTTACTTAAAAAAAAGGAAGGAGAAATAAAATAAAAACAGGCAGCTACAGGTCAGTTAGATTAACGGCTATTGTTGGGAAAATACCAGCGTCTCCTATTAAGGATGGAATAGGAGAACATTTCGAGATACATAATATGATCAAGCAGAGTCAGCATGGCTTCACAAAGGAGAAATTATTCTAACAAATTTGTTAGAATTCTTTGAGGGGTAACAAGCTGGAGAGATAGAGAGGAAGCAGTGGATATAAAATATTTGAATTTTCAAAAGGCATCTGATAAGGTACCATTCATTAGACTAAGATAAGACCCCATGATTTTGGAGATAGTATATAGAATCCTTACAATACAGAAGAAGACAATTCAGCCCATCATGTCTGCTTGAAGAGTGTGCTATCCACACCCACCCTATCCTCATATCCAAAGTGGCTTACCTAGCCTTGACATCCACGGACAATTTAGGGCAATTTAGCGTGGCTAATCCAAATAACCTGCACATCTTTGGACTATGAGAGGAAACCAGACACCCAGTAGAAACTGCGAGAATATGGAAACTCCACACAGACAGTCAGCAAAGACTAGAATCGAACCCGGGTTCACTGTGAGACAGCAGTACTGACAACTATGCCATTATACAGCCCTTTGAGCATAAGTAGAAGACTGGTGAACTAACAGATGACAGGGAGAAGGGGTTACTTTCAGGATGGAAACCTGAACGTAGTGGAGCGCCACAGGGATCAGCGTTGGGAGTTACAATTATTTACAATATATACTATTGACTTGGATGAGGGGAGTGAATGTACTGTCATCAAGTTTGCCGTTGACACAGATATAAAAGTGAGAAGTGTCGACAATGACACAAAGAGTCTGCAGAGGGAAGTAGATGGAATAAGCAAGTGGGTGAAAACTTGGCAGATGGAAAATATGTGGGGAAGTGTGAGGTCATGCATTTTGGCAGGATGGGTTCATGAGCTAAATATTACTTCAATGGAGAAAACCAAAAAAGCTACAACACAGAGGGGTTTGAGGTCCTCGCGCAACAGGAAAATACTTTGGACAAATCACAATGAAGCAGAACCTGGTTAATTAACATCCATAATTATTAATAATTAGGCATCATTACAGGCATTCCAGAACAACAGAAGATATTTCTCTGAACGCTGTCCTGTGCAGGAGAACAGTTAGAACCACTTTCTTACCTCTTACTGTCTTCGAGAGTAGTTGTGGAGGGATGTTTTTATGACTGGAGGTGTGGGAGTATTGGTGTTCTACAGGTCAGTCCTGGATTTGCTGCGATTTGCGATATATATATAAATGATTTGTAATGTATAAAAATGATTTGTATAAAAATTTTGGTGGTCTAATTACTAAATTGGCAGGCAACTCGAAAATTGGAGGGATTGTGGATAATGAGGAAGATTGTCAAAGGATACCATAGGATATAGATTAGATGGAAATTTGGGCGGAGAAATGGCAAAAGGTGATTAATCCAGCCAAGTGTGATGTGATGCATTTTGGGAGGTCAAATGCAACAGGAAAGTATACAATAAATGGCAGGACCTTCAGGAACATTGAAAGACAGAGGGATTTTGGGCTGCAAGTCCATAGTTCCCTAAAAGTAGCAATACAAGTGGATAAGGTGGTCTAGAAATCATAAGGCATGCTTGCCTTCATTGGTCAGAGCATTGAGTATAAAAGTTGGCATGTTGTGGCTATATACAAAACTTCAGTTAAGCCGAATTTGGAGTGTTGTGTGCAGATCTGATCACCACACTATAAAAAGGATGTGGATGCTTTGGAAGGAATGCAAAAGAGATTTACCAGGATGTTAACTGGTTTGGAGTGTATTAGCTGTAAGGAAATATTGGAAAACTTAAATTTTTTTTCACGAAAGCATTAGAGGCTAAGGTGTCGACTTGGTAAATGTATATAAAATTATGAGAAGCATGGATAGTCAGTGTCTTTTCCCAAGGTGGAATTGTCAAATACTAAGGGGCATAGGTTTAAGGTGAGAGAGGGGAAGGTTTAAAGGAGATGTGTGAGACACGTTTTTTACACAACGGATGGTAAGTGCCTAGATTGTGCTGCCAAGGGAGGCAATTGAAGCAGATACGATAGCTATACTAAAAGGTATTTAGATACTTGGAAAGGCAGGGAATAGAAGATACTGACCATGTGCGGGTAGATAGCATAAGTATCGAAATGGTATCGTGGTCAGCATTGACATGGTGGACCATGGTTCTTGTTCCTGTGCTGTACTCTTCTATGTTCTACTTTCAATGTTCTATATTAGCCAAGGCACATACCACACTCACTTATATTACTTTTGACCTGTTTTATGTGGACTCTTTATTTTATCTTTCCAATTGCTGTCCAATTGAAACCAGATCCTTGATATTGTCAACATGCCTATATTTCAAATTCTACAAACTTTATAACTTCCAAGCATTAGTATGCAAATAATTACCTGTCATTCCTCTTTTTTCAACATGTTTGATGTTCTCAACCACCATTTTCTTGTCAATAACCCCATTCCCGTGGAGTCCTTTTGTGCTCATCACAAGTAAGAGCAATATAAGAAACTGGATACATTACTTTCTATCTTGGGAGCTAACTTAACCACTGCTGTCTGTGAACATAAAATACAATCAATCACTTCTATACCATTCTGCTTAGCCCCATGACAGTCTCACTTTCCTTTCTGAGCACCTGTTAGCCTTGTCTCCTAATAATGAAAAGACAAAGTAAAAGAGGAGACAAAAGAAGCAATTTCTCTATTAACCTTTACAAAAGCTTTGGTCAAATCTCAAAATGTTCCTTTCTGCCAGACTCACTGCTGCAGTATGTGATTGTACAAACTCATGTACAACTCTTTTTACATAGGTCTCGTGTTCAATGAAATTCATTTTCGAACAAAATTACGTAAAATTTCTACTTTTGCAGCTCAACAACATGTGTTGTGAAAACAGACACAGCATTAAAAATCATTGTAAGGATCATTTGTGCATCAGACACATGAATCAATTTTACGTTTGTGATTTGTGAGGCCAATTAGTCAAGTCTGGAAGTGCAAAAAACACGAATAATGATTTCACTATCAGATGAGATACGATGTGCTTAAGAGTAACAGAATCATTGTCTCAGGGCAGCTAAGAACAAGCAATAAATCTTGCAATTTACATCAGGCACACATTCCAAGGAGAAATAAAAATATAACAGATAGTCATTTGTATTTCTGCACAATGTATCCAGACACTATTTAACTGTAACCAATAGTCAATTACTATTAGAGAATCTTGGGACTGAATTAGAGTTGCAAATAACTGGAGATAAAAACTGTGCACACCAGTCATTAAAATGATTTTTACCTCATAAAACTTAACACTATGTAATACTTGTGAAAAATAGCAGTCAGTCACAAGGGATTTCAAAGCTATAATCACATTTTAATAGTCGGGTATCTTTTCCAGACAGATGATGCATGGGATCTGACCACATCGTTCAGATTACTGCATGGTGGTCAATTCTTCACAGTAATTAGTCCAAAGTCTAGATTGCTGATTAGTCATTTGCTGCAAGTGTGAATGAAAAATCTCAAACAGACTGTGAACCTATCTTGAAGTAGGCCAGATCCACATCATGTACTCAGATTTAGTGACTGAGATTTTCCATGTTGAAGTTGAAGTATGGCCTCAAGAAAGTTCGATGGTGTCATGTCCATCAATGCTCAAATTGAAACATCTCACGTATAACCATCAACCTCTGAGATTTTTACTTTCTTTGCTGCTGGCACTAGCACTCCACAGGCCTAGTGAGAAAGGCTGCAGCCTGAGTCTGCCAGTGCTAGCATCACTTCTGAGATGGAGGTCTCTCAACCCTCAGAGGATGCACTGCCAAGGTGTTCTGCGGAATCTGTCACGTGTCTAACGGCTCCAGAAGGGAAAGATTTGTCTCATGTCTGAGGTTTTCAAAGCCAGGCTACAACATTCAAGGGCATGAGGTTGCCTGTGGCCATGCTTGACCACGCATGAATGCACATAGAATAGTTGACGTGCCAGAAATGTGAGGCCCAAGGGCACCCTACGTGCTTCATTATAATGAGGTTGGTATCGTTTCAGAATATTCCAGAAATTAATAGAAAATCTGATTGCTGTTGGTGTTTGTATGCAGATAGTCCTTGAGAAAGGAGTTGGAGAGTTGTGTTGAGTGTGAAACAGACAGAGGGAAGGACCACAGAGACCAAGAAACATTATTGATGGTGCCACATTTACTGCCCCTCACAGCTCCATATTCAGGTAGCTTCCTTTGTTTTCTTTGTTATAGCTGATTCCAAAGTTTGGTTTGCAGCCAGAAATAATGCAGGTTGCCTCAGGGAAAAAAAGTAGACAATTTTGAAGAGGAAGGCCTCAAACAGGAGCCTGCTAATTTACATATACAATGGGACAGGTTGAGTCCTCAGGGATGGGTAAAAAGCCCTTCTTATTCGTCCACTCCCAACAATCTGATCTGCTCACTTCATATCCACCATTCTGTATCCAAAGTGCTGCATAAACAGTTTTACAGAGTCACAGCATTGTTATTGCGCAGAAGGAAGCCACTTGGCATATCCTGCTTTCTCTGGTCATATTATTTTGTGTCAATCTCCTCTATATTCCTGTACACAATTTCTATCCAAATAATCATTCAGTTCCCTCTCGAATGCTTCATTTGAACCTGCCACCACCATGTTTTGAGGCAATGCATTCTGTCCCCTAATTACTTGCTGTCCAAGGGAGCTTTATTTCTCACATCACTCTTGCTTTGTTTGCGCATCACTTTAAATCTATTCCCTCTTGTTCTTCTTTTATTAACTAGTGTGAACAGTTTCTCCCTATCCACACTGTGCAGCCTGCTCATGATTTTGAAAACCTCTATGACATCTCCTCTCAGACTTCTTCTCTCCAAGGACAACAGACCCCAACTTCTTCAATCATTTCTCATAACTGAAGTTTGTTATTTGTGGATTTCAGTCTATTTTTTCCAGACTCACCCGATAAGGCAATGTAAGGATCAGTATTAAGCTTCTTTTCTCTGCATTTCCTCAATGAATTGAATGTCTTCCTTGTGTTTTGGTGACTGGGACTGGACTCTGCTTAAAATGCGGTTTCAGGTGCAACTTCTGCTGACTGGAATCTGCTATTATGATTAGGTGCTCCACTGTATCCAAGCCTGTTAAGTAACTATTCTAGAATATGTTGTTTGGAAAAGCATACTAAATGTCCACAAGTGAAATTTTTAGCTTGTGGTTTTTGAAGCACAACTTGACAAATTATGGATGAAGAGAGAGAATCAACAATTTATTTCACATCTAACCACACCGTGGAAACAAAAATATAAAAAAGAAGTGTAAAACAAATTCACAATTCACAATCTCCCTTGTACAGCAACATGGTGTAAAAATTGGCCTCTGTCTTTATTTTTCCCTGCTTTTTGATAAGACATCTTGCACATGCTGACAAATCGTGTTCTCACTGTGAACCAAGGAATAAATAATATGCCTATGTACAGCTGCCACCTCTTTACCAAGGTTATACTGCAATTATTATTAATACTTTTACATCAATTGTCATGATCCTACCATAACTTTAGAAAAAAAGAGGTGGCAGCTGAATATAGGTATATTATTTATTCCTGCAATTAATGTGAAAATATTAATAATAGTTAATTGATGATCCATACTCAACTAAACGTATTTTTAAATAACATGAAAGAAACTTCACTTTGAAATTATAGTTTTGGCCCAGCCTTCCCCATACTGCAAAGGTCAGGTCATTTTTCTGACCCATATCCACATTCATTCAGATTCAATCACCCATGTTGACAAGCTACATAGAGATAAATGTTACCTGCCTTTTTTTAAATACTTTGAAAATATGATCTCAGAAGGGGATTATCCAAAGGATTTTGAATATTTAATGAAACAAAAAAATGTACTAAGGTTATGTTGTGGCTTTACAGAAGCAGTGCAATGATGTAAACGTTATACATGTAAGTGCCTGGACAACTAGTGTAACATTTGAATTTACATTTATGGCTGTGGCTCTTGGTAGTTTTGTTTTAATATATTCCAAGGAAATTCTTATTTTTTAAGCTAAGCTGATATTTTTAAAATAAATTTAAAGTGCACATTCCTTTAATTTTGTCCGTACAGGCGGGGCTGTCATGACTTCGGTAAAGAAAATATTAGTTGCATCAAAATACATTTCGCCATTCCTGACATAGAAAAGTGAGACTTTAAAAACATTTTTGATGGAATTCTGATAATTAATTTTCTATCACATCTGGTCATTCTTGAGGTCTGTCTGATAAATATGATTTATGTCAGCCTATTCATCCCCTTGCTAAACTACTTTTGAGGACAAGAATGTTTTCTACTTGTCTGCTCTTTGATTAAATTGAGCATCATTTTACCATTTGTGACTTTGTGTCACTTTATATTGACAACCTTTGGTAATGGGGACAGACTAATGACCTTGTAGAAGAGATGAATTCATTGATTGCCTGGGTATTATAATTCAGTCCCTTGGATTGACGAGCAGAGCCAGCAAAAATCTGATTAAATGCAAGTAACAAACTGCAACTGCTACGCATTGGCAAAGTCACTGAAAGAATAGTTAGAAAGAAAAGATGTATAGGTTGTTATTTACACATACTTTAGAGACAGTGATGAAGTAAAATATGTAAAGACATTGACGTGAGTCACACAAGAGAATCTCGCATCAGGATCCGAAAACACGCCCACCAGCCAAAAATGATTTACAATTCAGAAGTTCATAAGCTCATAGAAATTGATCCCAAAAGGAGTCCAGCAAAGGTGAGCTATTATTGAAAGATCAGAATGTTTCTGAGGTGCTGTAATCTAATGATCTTAAATTCCTTCAAGACATTTGATTCTTTGAAAGGGGTTTCAGAACACCATTGTAACATATGGTAAACTGCAGATTCACGAGCTGTTGAAAGCAAATGGAACATAAGAAAACTAGTCCATCCTTGTCATCTCGAAACTTCCTCCCAGTACGCGAGCAATGACATACAATTACACAGAAATTATAAAGAAGAAATAAGCCATTTGAGCAAATTGGCGTGTACTGGTGTCAATGTTCTTTGTGATTCCCCATACCCTATTTCATCTGACTTTATCACCAAAATTTCTATGTAATTATGTAAACATATACAGTATGCTTCCTCATGTACTGATTTGGCTTATCTTAAAATTCATAAATGTTACTTGTCATAACTACTTCTCACAGTAGCAAGTCACATTCTAACCAAGCTCTGGATTAATTAGTTTCTCCTGAATTCCCAAAGGATTTGTTAGTGACTCTATGATATTTCTCAACCTGAGATTTGAGCTCACGCCAAAGTTGAAACAATGGGCTGCATTTTGCCAAAATTTGACTAAATGTAAATTTTGGGGAGTTTCATGGAGGGTTTCTCCATGAACTCAAGTGAGTTTTATTGCATAATTTTACTCTGATCAGCCCATTATATTTGCAACACACCCACATGAAACCACTTGTGATTTTCTGAAGAGCTTTCCTGCTCCTCTGATGCTGCTTGGCCTGCTGTGTTCATCCAGCTCTACACCTTGTTATATCACATGATACCACTCTTGTGTTTTCACTCACCCAGGGCACCAGAAGTACTTGTCACTGCCTCTTTTGGTACCATATCCAAAGCCCCGATGTGCGCTAGTTCAAACACTGCAAGCCAGAAATTGGACTTCCAATGTGTGAGGAATTGCCCTGGAAATGGCCAAAGGAAGGAAACTGGCCACATTGCTGATGGAAATTTGGAGGTTCTGGTTAATGGCTGATGGACAAGACAGCTGTCCTTTCTCCTCAAGAGTGCCCATGGAGACCATGACACCCGCCAGTTTGGTCTGAAGTTGGCATCCAGCGTGAGTGCAATATCCAGTGGAGGTAAATGGTGTCATTGTTTTTGCCACAGGACAGAGGAATACCCAGCAAAAAAGGGTTAAAGACATTCAGCATTCTGTGATGAAAAGTACAATAATCTTTTCTTTGTTACTTCATGCTCACTATAACTCTGCTACAGAACAGACTTTCCATCAAGGCTCATGATCTCCCACTGTTGCATGCAGCAATCTTCCTTCAATCAGCTATACAAAACTCTGGTTAGACCCCAATTGGAATACCTTGAGCAGACCTGGGCATTGCACGTCAGGAAGGATATATTAGTCTTGGAAGTAGTACAACATATGTTTACAAAAATAATATCTGGACTTCAGGGGTGAAATTAAGAGGAGAGATTATACAAATTATGCTTGGCTTCGCTGGATTTCTCTAGGTTAAGGGGTGATCTGATTGAAGCCGTCAAGACATTAGCTGGAAAGGACAGTTTAGTTAAAGATAAACTATTTTGAATGGTTGGGGATTCTAAAACTATTGGGCATATAGTCTGAGAATTAGGGCCAGATCTTCAGGAGAGATATGAGGAAGCACTTCTACACACAAAGCGTGGAAGAGTTTTGAAATTCTCTTTCGCAAATGGCAGTTAATGCTCAATCAGTAGTTCATTTTAAATCTGAAACAGGGATATGGGCCAAAGGCAGATGTATGGAATTAGGCCACAGGTCAGCCTTGATCCCATTAAATGATGAAACATGCTCGAGTGGCTGAATGGCTGTTCCTATATTCTAATTGCTCTCAACTCCCAATTCCACCCCCACCTCCCAGCACACCAACCCCCAAACTACTAACACTTCTTGCACACTGTACTTCCTACTGACTCACTAGGAACACCTTTCCTCCACGTGCACCAAAGTGGAATATTGCAACCCTTTCTGAGGATAGCTGTTCTTTCGGTTAGCAGCCATACCAGGGTATCAGCCAAGTTAAACCTTCTAGCATTTCTCCAGTTCTTCTTTAGCTGTTATGAAATACAAAGTGTATAAAGTATTCTAAACAATGTTCTATGTAATTTTAACTATCTGAATGTTAAACATCTGAATGTTTATGGCACATAAAGAATCATTATTTAACTGTTTGCTTTCAATCATGGCTAATATTATCTTTTACAAACCAAAACAAAATTATTTGCTCACAACCTGAATCCTACAGAAGATTAATTTATTAAAAAACTTAAAGCTGGAAAGTTGTAAATCTCAAGTGATGCGGTGGCAACTTGTCAAACATTTTGTGGCAGCACCTTCAAAACCTGTGACCGTCACGACCAGGAAGGAGAAAGACAACAAACGCATGGGAATACGTTCATCTTCCAGTTCCACTCGGGCCACACACCCATCTCGATTTCGAAATGTGTACCTGCTTCTTCATTGTCACTGAATAAAAGTGCTGGAATCTCTTACCAGCAACACATAGTAATTCACCATCTTGAACCACCACAATCTAAGACCTTCTCTAGAATAATATAGGGATGGACAACCAATGTTGGCCTTACCAGCTCACATGCCATGAAAAAAATCCTCTTATATTGCTCTTTCTTACTAAATTATTTTTGATTCTCATAATGACTCACTTTCTATCTTTACATATACAGGAATTAGTCTATTTGTTGGCCATGAAAGATATTCCCTGATGACTTAGTTGGAGAATTCATGAGTTATGGAGTCAATTAAATCATCTGTTATATATCATCTCATATGTACAGAATAGACATCCTCATGAGATAGTTTCTGCAATCAATGATTATCTAATACTTTATCTGTATAAAAACAGTAATATATGGAATTAATCCAGAAAACCATTTTCAAATATCACATACTACCGCACGCTATCGCATTTAGTGTATATCACCTCAGATTACTTGATACAGTAGGAATGTACAATGGTAAATCAAGATTGTTGCTGCACCACATTATCTCATAAACCACAACAATAGCTGAGATATACGTCTTAGAATCCGATGGTGCATTGCTTTTTCAGTCATATAACTCTCCAATAAGATCATGTTTCACTTCAAAATTAAATTGATTCTGTCAATGTACTGGTACTCAACTCCCTTAACATAACTATCTGGAGAAAATAGCACTTTACTAAGAAATCTTACTCACGCCAGAAGGAACCAAAAACTAGTGACATTTAAGTGGTTATATAGCAATGGTAAATATATGTTTACTATTATTCATGCACTTTTCACATTCAAGTAAGCTAATGTTATGAATGCAGTTATTCAAGGACTGCACTCAGCTGTTTTTTGCTCAATGAAGCCTTTTGGATTTCTGACGATATACTCCAGTGACTGATAAAAATAATGGCATCTCCAATGAAGTGTTGGTTATATCTTCTCAGCCAATAATATCACACTCATTTTAATACATTAATCTGAAATAGTGTCAGTGAACATTAATTTATGGCACCAACGTGCTCCATAACAAATAATATTTAAATAACATTTGAGACTAACAATCATTTTAATTAAGCATAGTTTATTTTTTTTAGTAGGTCAACTACCTTAAGTTAAAGACAATTTTGTACTGCGTCATAGGATCTCAGAACAAACACAAACAGATTACTCTGAAAAATATGTTCAAGGAGAACAATGAGCAAAATTAGTGTTTTACAAGCCACAATAGAAATTTCTACAAAATAGGTTTACCTCTTTCTTAAATTATTTTAACATTAAGGGGAAGCTCAGGGATGATGCATCATTGATGGAAAGTTGCAATCAAGTGAAGCAAGTCCCAGAGAACAATAACTATAAGTGCAGAGTACCAGTGCTATGACTTGAAATGGAAATAGAAAATGTTGGAAATTCTCAGCAGGTAAGGCAGCACCTGCAGAGAGAGAGAGAGAGCCAGAGCTAAGGGGCAGGAAGTGGAACTTTGGGTAGAGATATTGTGGAACTGTGACCTGGGTCACAGTGCATGAATGGGAGCGGAAATCATCGTCTGATTGGAGTGCTGCCAAACTTTGAGGCTGCTGACAAAAATCTGATTGGAGCCAGTTGACCAGTTTTCTAGACCAGCTAAAAAAATTGAAATTGGCCACTGAAAATTGGCTTTTACTTTGCCTTTAACATGTCATAATTGGCATCCTACCATTTGCAAGCACACAGACCTCCCTCCTTCAGTAAAAAAAAACAGCCTGGGCATGCATTCCTGCAATCAGACTGCCACGCAAAATAATGAACGAGGTTGCAGAGTGTGTTTGATTGCAAACGTTTTGTCACCCTGCCAGGTAATATTGTCAGTGCGCCTCCATTGAAGCGTTGGTGTTCTGTTCTGCTGTTATTTATATGCCTCGGTTTGGTGGGGTGGTTGGTATTACTTCCGGTTCTGTTTTTCAGTGGTTTGCATATCGGGTCCAGTTCAATGTGCTTGTTGATGGAGACGTAATCGCACAAGCCAAACAGAGACATGCCAGGGAATTCCTGGAGGCCTGGCATTCCAACCGGAACTCTATAAACAAACACGTTTAACTGGACCTGATATACAAACCACTGAAGAACAGAACCAGAAGTGATACCAATCGCCCCAACAAACCGAGGCATATAAGTAACGAGCAGAACAGAACACTAATGCTTCACCAGAGGGGCACTGACGATGTTACCTAGCAGGATGACGAAATGTCTGCAATCAAACCACCACCTCAGCGAGCAACTCTACAACCTCATCCACGACCCAAGCTACAAATCTTCTCAAAAACTTCAAAAATAATGTACCCAATCAGCTCCAATTTACATCCCAATTTCAAGGTGAAAATTCTGTCCAATGTTTCAGGCCAATGACCATTCGTCAGGATCTGCTTCTTTTTAAACATAAGTCCTTTTCTAGTCCTGCAGTGTCATTTAACCTATCCATAACAAAACCTAGAAACAAGCTGTGGTTTATTACGGTTCATGTAGAAAGCTTTGCATCTCACCTCTTGTCACCATTTTTTTTTAAACATGTTGACAAATCCATTAGAAGATGAGAATTTAGCATAACCAATGCATCAACCAATGATTGTATTGAAATAGACAGCATTTCTTCTTTAATATTTCCTTGTCAGCATATGTTGCAATGATCAATGCAGGTTACTGCTCTGATATTAGACATTTATGCCACATTTGAGGAAATCCCAAGAATACTAAGTTATACCACAAGATGCCATTCACCTTCAGCTCCGATCTATTTCTCTGCTATATGTCTTTCTGCATGGAATCATAGAATCATAATACAGAAGACTATTCAGCTTGGCATACCTGGTCTGGCTGTTTGAAAGAGCTACCTAATCATTCCATTTACTTTGTTCCTCATAAATTTGCAATTTCTTTTTCACCTCCAAACATTTATCCAAATCCCTTTTGAAATTTATGATCGAATCTGCTTCTATTAGTTTTTAGGAAATGCATACCAGGCCACAACAATTCTCTAAAGTAAAGAATATTCTTCATATCTTTAACCAAATTTCAAAGTTCAAAATCTGATTCTGTTTGTTACTTTCATCATTGTCTTTATGTGGAAAGCCATATATAAAAGAAAACACTAACTGAAGACATTTCTTACTTCACTTTGGGAAACTTCAAATACATTCTTGCTAGTATATTATTTTTGCTTACTGCACAGCCAATTTTTGAAATTGTCATTATTCATTCATTTGGATTGGGTATCATTGGCTAAGCCAGCATTTATTGTCCATCCTTAATTGCCATTGAAATCAAATACTTTGTTCGACTTAAAGAGGTGAGGTGTGTCTAGCTACCTAGAATACACCTCCTCCCTCCCACCTTCCTGCAAAAATGCCATCCCCTATTCCCAATTCCTTCGCCTCTGCCGCATCTGCTCCCAGGATGAGGCATTCCACTCCCGTACATCTCAGATGTCCTCGTTTTTCAAGGACCGCAACGTCCCCCCCCTCAGTGGTCGAGAACGCCCTCAACTGTGCCTCCCACATTTCCCGCAACTCATCCTTCACACCTCATCCCCGCAATAACAACCAAAAAAGAATCCCCCTCGTCCTCACATACCACCCTACCAACCTCCGGATCCAACGCAACATCCTCCGACACTTCCGCCATCTGCAATCCGACCCCACCACCAAAGACATCTTTCCCTCCCCATCCTTATCTGCTTTCCGGAGGGACCACTCTCTCTGTGACTCCCTTGCCTGCTCCACACTCCCCTCCAGCCCCACCACACCCGGCACTTTTCCCTGCAACCGCAGGAAGTGCTACATCTGCCCCCATACCTCCTCCCTCACCCCCATCCCAGGCCCCAAGAAGACTTTCCACGTCAAGTAGATGTTCACCTGCACATCTGCCAATGTGGTATACTGCATCCGCTGTATCCATTGTGGCCTCCTCTACATCGGGGAAACCAAGCGGAGGCTCGGGGACCGCTTTGCAGAACACCTACGCTTGGTTCGCAATAAACAACTGCACCTCCCAGTCGCGAACCATTTCAACTCCCCCTCCCATTCCTCAGAAGACATGTCCATCCTGGGCCTCCTGCAGTGCCACAACAATGCCACCCGAAGGTTGCAGGAACAGCAACTCATATTCCGCTTGAGAACCCTGCAGCCCAATGGTATCAATGTGGATTTCACAAGCTTCAAAATATCCCCTCCCCCTACCGCATCCCAAAACCAGCCCAGCTTGTCCCCACCTCCCTAACCTGTCCTTCCTCCTACCTATCCCCTCCTGCCACCTCAAGCCCCACCCTCATCTCCTACCTACTAACCTCATCCCGCCCCCTTGACCTGTCCGTCCTCCCTGGACCGACCTATCCCCTCCCTAACTCCCCACCTACACTCACCTTTACTGGCCCCATCCCCACCTCTTCGACCTGTCTGTTTCCTCTCCACCTATCTTCTCCTCTACCCATCTTCTATCCGCCCCCCACTCTCTCCCTATTTATTTCAGAACCCCCTTCCCCTCCCCCATTTCTGATGAAGGGTCTAGGCCTGAAACGTCAGCCTTTCTGCTCCTATGATGCTGCTTGGCCTGCTGTGTTCATCCAGCTCTGCACCTTGTTGTCGAGGTGTGTCGATACTCTGGTTCAGCAACAGGAAAGATGGATGTCAATGTTCAATGATAAGGAATGGCAAGCACCTCCAACCATGCAGTCTTTGATTCAATCCCGTTTAAGGGGGTATGATGGTGGAATAGTAATGTTACTGCACCAGTAATCCTGGTGATGGGAAGTTCAAATTTCACCACAGCAGCTGGTGGGATTTGTGTTCAATTAATTAACAATTCAGTTCACGCTTTTGTCCATAATTTCAGATACATTGTTCATTCATATATGAATATATTTCCATGAATAATTTGGGAACCAATTTGACTTGCATTGAGGTGCTGTGGACTGTGTCCTCTGAACACAGCTGACAGTAGTACTGACAATAATGATGATTCTTATTGTTAATATCTCTCCTGGCTTCATCAAAATTTTTCAATGGCAGATTTCATCAAGAAAGATCTGTTCATCAAATAGCCTTCCTGCCTCATTCAACAATTTCTATACCGTTGAAAACTCTATTTTAAGACACCAGGAGAGTTACACAAAAAGGATTCAACTCTGAACTACAGCCATATGTTTGTGGGATCTAACGGAAAGGATTTTAATTTCCTGAGGTTGTATCATTGTGTGGGCACCTTGGCCACCACCTCTTTACACTGTTGCCCCAACTCAACTTTACCTACTTTGACATTAAAATACTTGTAGTTAGTAAATATTTAAGCATTCACATCATGAATCTTCATGAGAAAATCCAGAGTTCAAAGCTTAGACTGTTGTTGGCGCTGACGGAGGGTAAAGGAAATCAAGATGAGCAAGAGACCAGAAGTGGAGGAATGTAGATTTCTTGGAGTTACGGAGACAAGAGAGATATGAATTTAAGGATGTGAATTTTAAATTTGAGGTGTTGTTGAACGGGGAGCCAGTGTAGATTTGTGAGTATGAGGCGAATTGGTGAATGAGACACTGTTGTATGCCTCAATGTCCTACAGCTACACAATAACCTATGCTCTAACATAGCAGTAGGAAATTCAATGAAATATTATGTTTGCAATAGCTCTTATCTCTTCCTTTCACTTGTTTATACTATTTCAGTAAGATCCATACAAACAAAACAAAGGTCTATTTTAAAGAAGTTCGAAGGAGCTCAGAGTTACTTCCATGAGGCAAGTGAGACAAGAATTGAAGTGAGCAGCCCTGAGGCAAACATCATAACTCTATTAGTCAGGGTGGAGCCAGGAATGTGGAATACCAAATTATAGCCCACTCATTTAACACCAGGGATTGCTGTATTCTTGCAAAAACTTAGCAAGTGGAGACAGTACAGATCTCAGATGCTGGAAGCTAGAGTCAATAAACGTGCAGATGGAAAAGCACAGCAGGAGCAGGAAAGTCAATGTTTCCAGCTGGAAACCTTTGTTAGGGCTGGGGAGGGGAAGGGGGGCCCAGAAATAAATAGAGGGAGGTGGGGTTTGGCTGGGGGAAAGGGTAGGTGGGATGGACACAGGTAGATGCAGGTAGGGAGTTATTGTGATTAGTCAGTGGGAAGGCTGGAGCAGATAGCAGAGTAGGAAGATGGACAGCTTGGGGGTGGAAAGGTTTTGAAGCTGGTGATGTGGGTAGAGGGTTATTGTGCTGGTCAGTGGGAAGGGTGGAGCAGATAGGTGAGTCGGAAGATGGAAAGGTTGGGGGTGGAGAGATTCTGAGGCTGATGAAGTCAATATTCAGGCCATTGGGCTGGTAGCTTCCAAGGTGAAATATCAGGTGTTGTTCCTCCAGTTTATGTTTGGCCTCAGTCCGACAATGGAGGAGGCCAAGGATGGACATGTCACCAGAGGAGTGGGAGGGAGAATTAAAGTGGATGGCAACTGGATGGTCAGGTTGGTTGGTTTGTGCGTGCAGAGCGCAGGTGCTCTGTGAACTAGTCACTAAGTCTGCGTTTGGTCTCCCTGATATAGAGGAGACCACATCAGGAGCAACGGATACTGTAGATGAGGTTAGATGAAGTATAGGTGAATCTCTGCTGGATTTGGAAGGATTTTTTGGATCCTTGGACGGAGGTGAGGGGGAGGTGTAGGGGCAGGTGTAGCATCTCCTGCAGTCGCAGGAAAAGGTACTGGGTGTGGTGGAAGGGTTGGTGGGGAGTGTGGAGCTGATGTGGGAGTCACGGAGTGAACAGTCCCTGCAGAAAGCAGACCTGGGTGGGGAGGGAAATATCTTTTTGGTGGTGGGGTCTGATTGTAGGTGGTGGAAATGTCAGAGGATGATGCGTTGGATTCGGTGGTTGGTGGGGGTGGTATGTGAGGACTAAGGGGAGAGTGTTTGAGGGCAGAAGCACAGAAAATGGGGGAGATGTGGTTGAGGGCAACCTTAATAAAAATGGTATCCCATACTCACAATTCCTCTGCCTCTGCCGTATCTGCTCCCAGGATGAGGTGTGCTACTCTCAGACTTCCCAGATATCTTCCGAATTTAGGGACCATAGCTTCCCCTCCTATGTTATTAAAGATGCCCTCAACCACATCTCCCCCATTTCCCATGCTTCTGCCCTCAGTTTACAGAGCACCTGCGCTCTGGATGCACCAACCAACCCAACCTTCCAATTACCATCCACTTTAACTCCCCCTCCCACTCCCCTGGTGACATGTCCATCCTGGCCTCCTCCACTGTCAGAGTGAGGCCAAATGTAAACTGGAGGAACAACACCTGATATTTTACCTTGGGAGCTTACAGCCCAATGGTCTGAATATTGACTTCACCAGCTTCAAAATCTCTCCACTCCCAACCTGTCCATCTTCTGACTCACCTGCACACTCCACCCTTCCCACTGACCAACACAATAACCCCCTACCTGCAGCTACCTATCCCCATCCCACCTACTCTTCCCCCAGCCCCATCCCCTACCTTTGTCTACTTCTGGGCTCCCCTCCCTCTCCCCAGTCTTGACAAAGGCTTTTGGCCTGAAATGGTGACTTCCCTGCTCCTCGGATTCTGTCTGACCTGTCATGTTTTTCCAGCTCCACATTTATTGAATTTAGCAAGTGGCACCACTTAACTCCAGCATTGGTTCAGCTCATGTTAGTTTTGCGGCTTTGCCCCTTAATACCAGTCTGTTGTAATAAGAATTGGCAGAACAAAGGCATGATGGTGGTGGTGAGAAAGTGGGATAGGGAAGGGAGAGGAATAGATAGGGAGGAGGAAAGAAAAAAAAAGTTTGCAACTTCTATACATGTTCTGTATTTCATATCAATAAACATCTGGGATGGTGGGATTTCGATAAGTTACTTTTGAGTGGGAAGAATTCATATCAGAAAACCTACTGGGATATGTAGAAATTACTCACACACATGACTGGTAACTGGGCTTTGAGTATATTTAACAAAGCGTAGGAGAAAGCCTGCATGTAAATGCCTGGAATGTTTAATCTTTTAGCAATTTAACAAAGGAAAATGAGTGACCTCATGAAAGAAAGCAATAATATATTTATGGCTTTAGAATGTGACTGAAACAAAGCAGAAGGCATCAAGCTCATTATTTCCATCATTTCGCTCTCACAGGGCTCAAGTGAGGATAAGGATATTTGATTTTTTTTGGCACAGAGATTTAAATTTTGCTGAAAGGAAATGTACAGGTGCCATTGCTAATGTTTTAATCAAGAGTGACAGATGGCTCATGACATCGGCATATCTTGACTTAAGTGCCAAGTACAGTTATGCCACAACATATTGCAGTGTCATGAACAGCTCCCCAAGAAGATTAAGATAACCTTAGTTTAAAGGTTAGAGGTACAACTAAATCAAGCAATTGAATAATTCTTTTGGTGTGTCCTCATTAATACTATTAATTCAGACCTTGGTTCAGTTCATTAATAAATCTGAATGAAGATAGAGAAACAATGAGCTGAATTTTCAAGGTGATGTAGTAGCGGGGTGTTCCTGGCTCAACACTCACCCCAGAAGGAAAGTTGGTCATGCATGAGCTGATTCTCAATAAGGCCTCCCCAACGTAATAACACGCCGTGAGATTTCTGCCAATAAGCGGCAGGAAAACTGACAATCAAGAGGCTGGTGACAGCTCTAGCAGTCCGCTGCTGGGATTGCAAGGAGGCCCCTAACTAAACGGGAACAAATTCCAGACTATTGCAGGCTTAGGGTGGTAAGGAATCAGAGAGCTTGGTGGTGACTTTGGGCGGACAGTGAAGACCAGTTTTGAAGGTGAGGATGGAAAAGGGATATAACACCTTGCAGCTGTTGGAGATGGATGTGCATTTGGACCAAGAGTCCATTACTGGTTGCATAGCCTCAACAGCAAGATGACAGGGAAGAAGGCAACTCCATCTCATTCCAGAAGTTACTTCATCTTAAGGAGGCAAGGAGGCAGGAACAGGTACACATAAGGAGGAGGATTGCTGGTCAGGCACTCTGGGAACCTCATCTCAAGACACACAAGAGAGGTCCTGCCTCTCCATCACCTCTCTGACAGTGATTCTATTGCCTGCGGCAGCTCAGGCAGATGAGGGTACACATGAATCTGTACATTCAGGACTCTCCAGGTAGCAAGTCTTCAGAGGACATCCACCAAATTTGTTAGTCACCAGGACATAGCCAACAGCAGGTTGCCTCGATCTCACCTACAGATGACAAGGCAGCATCCATACTGAGTTGGACACAAAGAAAGAAGACATGTCGAGCATGCACGGTTAGCATTGGTGCGCATTCAGTGTATCTAGTCTGCATTTCTATATTTGCATGCAAACAAAAGAACAAGGAACTGGAGCCCACTCAGCCCCTTAACCCTGCTCTGCCATTCATTAAGATCATAGCTGACCTGAATCCAAATTTTCTCCAACCTCTGGTAACTTTTCATCCCTTGTTACATAATTTACATCTGTATTAAAATTATTCAAGACTCTACTTCCACTGTTCAACGAGGTGAAGATTTTCAAACACACACGAGTCTCTGAGCGAGGAAAACTTCATCTCATCTCTGTTTGAAATAAGCAGCCTTTGATTTTTAATCAGTAACCACTAGTTCTGGATTCTCCCATGAGAGGAAACATTGTTTCCACAGCTATCATCTCAAGAGCCCTCGATATCTTATGTTTCAATCTTACTCTTCTACTTGAGCAGATATAAGCCTACCATGTCCAACTTTTCATCATAAGACAATTGTCCATTCCAGGTATTAGTCTGATAAACCTTCTTTGAAAAGCTTCCATTGCAGTTACAGCCTTCATTAAACTTGGTGACCAGTACCATGTATAATACTCCAGATGTGGTCTCACCAGTACCCTGTAGGACTGAAACATAATCTCCTTACTTTTGTATTCAATTTCCCTTGTGATATATTGTAAGATCAAGGTTAGAATTTAGTGTTGCAAATATTCAGATGGGGCTATGACCAGATCGACCACTACCCATTCCTCTCGACAGGTATTGGAGGTGGTCTCCATTTCCTCATTAGTATTTCATCTTTCAAGTAATAACACTCAGGTATTGTCTCTGATTCAACTTTGATTATACTGTTTGGTACTACTGTATGGAGAAATTGGTGCCTTTGATTGGCACCTGCGATCCTAACAGGAGACATTCACTTTCTTTGTCCTGTAGCCTGTTGAGTCGAGTATGCTGGGCAGAGCCACTGGAGGTACACCTCTCCCAACGCCTGTTAAATCTGACTGGCATTAATTGCCTACCTAAGGACTTCAATTGGAGCTCAGTTGTCATCAAGGACAGAGGGCTGGTTCTTAGTGGGTCCTCCAACTCCCACCTTACACATCCTATGTTCCTTGATCAGGCACTCAGTACCTTTGAATGAGGGACATACAATATCCCATCCCCTTCGCCACCCCCATGAGACTCCATCCAAGCCATGTAGGATTGCTTGTCGTGTTCCTGTGGGGCTTCTATGGTTAATAGCAGGGGTGGCAGGGCGAAGTCTTTAATTGGGTAATAATTACGGTGGGGCAGGAAGGCCACCCATGGGGCATTCAGCCGCTGTCTTAAATCGGTGCGGATGCAGGAAAGTGCCCAAACCTACACATGTACTGATGATCCTACCTTATTAAACCCACCTTCAAACTCACCATGGGAGAGAGCGTATAGTGTGCGATGCAAATTGACCACAGGTCAGAATAGGTAAGGGAAACAGATTCTGTTCATACTAGTGAACGTGCTGAACTATTCGATGGGTTTCTGGTGCACAAATTATCAGAATTATTGAATTCAATTTTGCATTTATCCTCAATCGGACTTCAATTCACAACTTCTGAGTTGCTTGTGCAGTTTCATACTGTGTTGAGCATTTATAACTTTAACATTGAGAAGGAAAAAGAAGAATGATTCATGGAAGCTTGGTCTGTTGCTAATCTTTAACTTGAATTGTGATTCACTTTGATACTGGCTTAAAAGAAAACCCCATTTACAAATACATTAAGCACAATAATGATTCTAAGCACTGAACTATAGGGAATAACCAATTTTCCAGTGAGAACGTTAATGCATTTTGTAGAGTGGTCCAATATTTTCTGAAATTTGGAAAAGAGCTGCAGGTATTCAAACGATTGGTGTATTAATAAGCTGAGATCAATTGATTTTGTATTTTTCTGCATATTTAAATAAAAGCTCATATTGTAGCACACGAATAGAACTGAATTAAAATAAACTGTTCATTTTAATATCATTGAAATTGTTTTTAAAAATCCATCCAATTAAAGACAAAGTCAAAAGTCTTTCATTGAACTGGCATTCAATCCAGATACTGATCAAAAGAAATCTCAACCGATTCTGAACTAGGATCCTGTTCACTAACTAATCACCAGACATATCCTATAACAGTTTAAAGCAATTGCTGCTGAATTTTGATTAAAAGGTAATGGGTTAAACATTTTCAAAGAAAAACTGGTAACCACAGATCCTGATTGGTGTGTATTCCATACCAAGTTGATAATGAATGATTTGCTTTTCAATAATCTATTGTCAGTGGACTAATGGTAAAGAAATGCCTGCTGCCTGAGCTTCATAAGGAAGCTTACGTTTTAAGTATCCTTTGAATCAAATCTTATCAGATGCAGAAGAAGTAGCAGTTCAAGTTTCTTTTTTGAGATTGGTACGCGGTAAGTTGAGTTCGGAGACCCAATGTTTTCATCTTGAGGTGTAGAGTTGAATTAAAGTCTCCTGCCTCTGTCTGCTATGGGATCCCATGATCTATCTCTAAATTACCTGCAATTGGTGATGACTTGGCTGTGTGTCTCAGAAAAGTTCTCAGGATATCTGATTCATGAAATGAAAATGTCGAACTGTTGTAGTGGAGGATGTTTGATTGGATTCCATTGGAGCAGAGTAGAACTACCAGTACTCTGCTCCTGGTCTGTAAAATACTCAACCCAGGAATTATTTGTGCCAATAACCTTCGCTTAAAAAGTGCTAATGTCTTTCCAGTGCTAATGATTTTTAGTCCCTCACCTTGATTCACACTATTTTCGTAATTATTTTTACTTAAAAGATTTTACTTTCACCTGAAATCAAAGCTCATTAATAGCCCAGCACCAATAGTTGGGAGTCTCTTTTCCTAGAACCATGGAGATTCGATCTGAAAGAAGTCTGGGCAGACACGGCACAATTTTGTCAGCGATTGTGAATTGCCTACATTTCAACATTAATTTGGACTAAATTTCACTGAGGAAAATGTGCCAATTACTCAACACTGTCGTTGAAGAAGCAATACAAGATAATCTTTTGTTTCAGTCTTATTGTGTGATGCTTTACCCTTATAATTTGTCTTGACTTGAAACTACATTCTGCATTCAACTTGTGCGACATCTTGACATAAATAATGTCACATGTCTATGGCTGTGAGGCCATAATTGGGCACAGTGGCAAATGGTAATGTCATTGGACTAATCATCCAGAATCCCAGGCTAATGCTCCCAGGGCATGGATTTGAATCCTAACTTTGCAGAAATTTGAATCCAGTAGAAATCTGGAATAAGAGAAAGTTTAATGGTGGCCATATAATCATTAGTAATTGTTATAAAATTTCATCTGGTCCACTAATGTCCTTTAAGAAAGGCAAACTGCTATTCCTTACCTGGTAAGACCTACATGACTTGAGACGAACAGCAATGCAGTTGACTCTTAACTGCCCTCTGAAATGATCAGGAGACCCAAGTAGTTCAAGGGCAATTGGGGATGGTCAACAAATGTAGGTCTTGCCAGTGATACCCACATCCCATGTAAGAATAATAATAAGGCATGGACAACCTGTGCCAGATAAAGTAACTGACTAAATTCTTCCTTTGCAGTTTAAGATCCATCTTCAACATTAAATGACAGGACAAAATGTGGGTGCTTCATATATGGTGTCAAGATCATGCTCTGCAGAGCTCAGTGTCGCTTTGTGGTTCGCATGTCCCAAAAATGGTAATCTATAGCCAACAGAACATAGGCCCTGGCATTGCAGTCTGCCATTCTGGTGTCTATGTCATTGTTTCATTTCAGGCTGGATAGTTATGGGCAAACTTTAATCTCAATTTATGTCTTTATTATGCAAGTTTGAGTGAAGCAAGAGATGCAAAATTTCTAGATACCTCACTGAGCTTCAGTACTTCTTGATTCAAATGCTAACAGCAATGCAAAAGTAAACAGCCCAGTGGGTTTTGTCTATACCTTGTGGGTTGCCTGATCTTGTCAGGTGATCACAGTAGCCTTTTAGATCAGCAGTGCCCTTTGTGAACCTATTTTTAGTCAAAAAATATCTCAAGTATTGAAGTCAGATGAGAAACATTGATTACATAGCAGGGCATCAAGAGGTTTGTGATTAGTCATGGATGTGAAATGAAGTCCAAGAATGCAGTCTACCACATTCTCGTGAAACATGGCAACAACTAAGGCAGTGCTTCCCAAATTTTCTCCCACTGGGGCCACATTTTGAGACTCAAAGTTGCCATGACCGTCTAAGTAAGAACTGCAAGTGACATGTGGGGGGAAAAGGATATCTGGGAGAGAGTGTGGGAGTCCATCTCTTATAGCAGGATCACAGCTGGTATAACTCAGTCAGTTATAACATTACTCACCACATTTTCTTTTCAGAGCAGTAGGGATGGGCCATAGAGACTGGCCTAACCACCTACACACATGTCCTGTGAATAAATAGAAAAAGTTCACATTTATTGTGAACACCACCACCAGGTGAGGAATGGTGCGAGCTGACTGCTGAGCAATGGAATGGCAACAGCAGCTGTCTGTCACAACGAAAGCACATCTGTGAACGAAACACATAGCAGTGCTAACACTGCAAACCATGTCCACCCCACCCACCCCCCCAGACTGAATCAGTATGAATACCCTCAGAAGGACCTGAAGGGAAGCAGCCCAAGGCAGCAAGAGGGATTCTTTTAAACTCTAATTGATGTTAAATAAAGGTGGGGTAATGTGTGCATGTGCTGACACTGACCTGACTGTGCAAGGAATGCGGTAAAATCAGCAACATGTGTGGATACAGCCTGAAGATTGTCATGACCAGATGACGTCACAGAGCCCATTTGTGCATGTGCTGGTAGCTACTTTGGCATTTGGAGCAAATACTCTATCAATAAAAAAGGCAGAGCTCCATGGTGGCTGTTGTAGCCTCGGAAATGATGACCCCAAAATTTCAGTTTGCGACCCGAACTGGGTTCCAAAACTCCACTTTGTATAATTTTGTGCTGTTTCAGTTGAAGAACAAAAGATGTATACCTCATTAGTCCATGTTTACTGTTCCCCTGAACCTAGAAAAGTATCACTCCCAACTAAATGTATCTGTAATAAAAATGAAGGCTGTTCTGAATCAAAGTGGGCCAAGATGTTTCATATTACCATTTCTTTGATCCTTTCAAACAACACCTGACAGGCTTCTTCCCAACATCAAGCCTGGTCTCATCTTAGCAACCAATTTCTAGTTTAATCATGTTTGCTAAGTTGGTTATAATCTTCCCACAAACTGCTAAAGTTCTGTGGTGTTTTGAGGAGGTGATATTTCTTTCAACACCCTGGTTTGCTGACGATTTGTTGATGCATGTATAATATGCCCTTGGAACTCATAGTCAGTTGCAAGAACTCTCATTTGGTATTGAGGGTAGGTCCTGCTTCTTGAAGATGTTGTAGCACAGCCCTCACTCTGGTATACTGTTTTGTTGTACTGGATCCATTGACTAGGGCAACATCTATGTGGCAAATGCCTCTTTTCTATCGTTCCAAGATATTTGCCATCAGTTACCGAAAACCCACTGATGCAGAAATAATACCGAAAGGTATTGTTGAAGGTAGTATCTCTGAAATGGGGGCACCAAATGTTGCAAATAACTTTTATTCTTCACCTAATCCAATGATCACAAATGGTTTAGTGAAAATTGAATTCTTTCCCAGATTTGCCAAACTCTCACCAACAGACAATGTTGGGTGAATTTTCTTTTTAAACAGCTTTTTTGAACTGTGTGAAATCTATACATATTCTGAGTGACACATTTGGATTTGGTACTGAAACTATATCTAAACATCAACTTGTAGGTTTTGTTACAAGTGAGATAACCCTTTGTGTTAACATTGAGCCAGCTTCTTGTTTTACTTTCTGCAAAAATAGGTGACAAATTTTTCACACAAGCTTTGTTTTTAGACATAAGTTGATGTGAAAAACTGGTTTTCATTTCCCAAGCCCATAAAACAATTGTGGAAATTTGACTTGAAAAGCTTTGGGTTTCCCTTGGCTTTCCAATACCTCCACTTTGCAAGATACCAGTAAAAATGTCCAAACTCTTTTGACTAAGAGTGAAACCATCTTGTTCAAGCTTATATATAAGTTTCCTGTGATTTCATTCTCTTTATGTTTAAAAGCGGTAGACTTCTAATCCATGAATTTAAGTTGCATGTTTCAGGATCTAAGGAGTATTACCCATGATGGTTGATGAAGCTTTTGTTCTAACCATGGTTCAGATTCAGAAACAAAAAAACTCCAGGTCCAGTATGCAGTCTAAAACATGCTTCAGGTCTGTTGACTAAAGTTTCTGAACTCCAAAACTTCGAGCTGATCTATTAATCTTATGTAGAATGGGACATTTACATCACAAGTATCTTCAATTTCTTGGATTTTGCTAGCCTTTGTGTTATTTCACTTTTGTTTCTGAAAATGTAAGCTTTTGCTGAGAAACACTGCTTTAAAATGACACATCTTTTTACAAAAAGCTGCACTTAGCAGTTTTGTCAGGAGAATGTTTGTATGGATGCTGCCTTTATCCACCACACCAATAACAACGGATGTGGAGGCTACCATGCCCTCTACTATCCTACATTGGTTAAGTCTGGGAGGGGAATTGGTAAGGATTGCAGCAGTCTTATGTGACAATACTATGGCTTTCAGATGTGTATTTTGTCCCATTTTTTATGAAGACAGGTTGAGAGAGGTACAGAGCAGTCTACTCAAAGCCAATAAAGAAAACAATTTGTAAGGCCTTGGCTTTTTGGGAACAAAAGAAGCAGCCTGAATGGGTCAAGCTCCCACAAAACCAGGAAATTTTAGTTTTAATTTTTCAGTAGCAGTTGCTGCTGGGATCTTGAAGTTGGATGTGGAAGCTGGTTTTCCTGTCTCTGCTACAGCTAAAACCTGGAAGTTCTCTTCTTGCTGCTAGGTTTACATGTAAAACAATCTATTCCTGGTTTGAATTACAGGGAAGCCAGGTGCCTGACAAGTAAAATAACGACTGATTTCTGACTAGTATAGCTCTCTAAATCAAAAGTAGGAAACCTCTCAAGTTTCAGGTATTGGCGCTGTCCCTGCTACCATTTGCACTTCCAGCTAATCATTTCCTTATTTATTCATAACCCCCCGCCACATGTTCCATTATCCCATGAGTTAATCATTCCCAGCCCGTCAAAAGCGGTCCCATTTAAACTTTCTTTTCCTTCCCTTCCCTCACCCTTTTTCTACCTCAGCACTTGCTAACTTTAATTTCTTCCAGTCCTGATCTACAAAATCTTAAATCTGAAAAGCTCTGCTTCTCTCTCTTGGATGCTGTGTGGCATGTCAAGTCCTTCCAACTTTATCCATGATTGTTTAAAAAAATTGCTAACAGGGTCAGTTTGGATAACCCAAGTCTATTTATTATGGTAAAACATAAAAAAGAAACTGTGGGAAATCTGAAAAAAAAAACAGAAATTGCTGAAGAAGCTCAGTACAATGGGACCTTGATCTGATGGGCAAATGGTCTGAGGAGTGGCAGATGGAGTTTAATTTCGATAAATGTGAGGTACTGCATTTTGGTAAAGCAATCAGGGCAGAACTCTACACTTAATGGTAAGGTCCTGCGGTGTTACCAAACAAAGAGACCTTGGGGTACAAGTTCATTGCTCCTTGGAAGCGGAGTCGCAGATAGACAGGGTGGTGAAGTAAGTGTCTGGTACACTTGCCTTTATTGGTTAGTGCATTGAGTGCAAGCATTGGCAGATCATGTTGTGGCTGTGCAGGATATTGTCTAGGCCACTTTTGGAATATTGCGTGCAATTCTGGTCTCTCTGCCAAAGGAAGGATATTGTGAAACTTGAAAAGGGTCAGAAAAGAGTTACAAGGATGTTGTCAGGGTTGGAGGCTTTGAGATATAAGGAGAGCTGGGGCTATTTTCTCTGGAGCATCAGAGGTTGAGAGGTGACCTTATAGAATAAAATCATTGTAAAAGAATTTTAAATTTATGAGGGGCATGGATAGGGTGAATAGCCAAGGTCTTTTCCCCAGAGTAGGGAAGTCCAAAACTAGAGTGCATAGGTTTAAATTGAATCAGAGATAGTAGGAACTGCAGATGCTGGAGAATCTGAGACAACAAGGTGCAGGGCTGGATGAACACAGCAG
>NC_063337.1:88371242-88396351 GCF_021869965.1 Rhincodon typus | reverse complement strand
GAAACGTCAGCCTCTCTGCTCCTATGATGCTGCTTGGCCTGCTGTGTTCATCCAGCCCTGCACCTTGTTGCATAGGTTTAAGTTGAGATGGGAAAGATTTAAAAGAGGCCTAAGGAGCAATTTTTTCACACAGAGGGTGGTACATGTATGGAGTGAGTTTCCAGAGGAGATGGTGAAGGCTGGTATAAATACAACATCGAGATGGGTACAAGAATAGGAAGTGTTTAGACGGATATGGGCTAAATGCTGGCAAATGGGACTAGATTAATTTAGGATAACCTGGTTGGCATGGATGAGTTGGACCGGAGGGTCTGTTTACACGTTATACATCTCTATGACTCTATAACTCTTTGAGGTTTAGTTGCATCTGTGGAGAGAAAGCAGTTAACATTTTGAGTCCAGTGATCCTTCTTCCAAGGGTCTATTCCTTTTCCTAGTTATTATGGAGCATATTTCAGAATGTAATTTCAACAATTTGCATCAGCGATCAGCGAGAAACCAACTAGAACAGAATAGAGGTGGTAAGTAATTTAGTATTACTGCGAGGGAATGCTCAGAATGGATGAATTTTGAAATGGTTTCTTTAAATAGAGTGGATGGAGGTAGCAAAACAAATAAGTTCACGGGAATGGAGAGATGAATTCCAAATGGTGAGACTGGAAGACTTGCTCCCAATTGAGGAACAGCAGGAGAGATAAACAAGAGCCCAGAGTCAAAGCTCAGTTGATGAGAAAGCATGGAGGAAAGGGTGGAGAAAGTTTTAAATGTGGGGTGGTCAGGCTATGAATGGATGTCGATAAGCATAAGGATATTAACTGAGCCGCCTTTAGAAACAGATAGCTATCACTTGAGTGTAAATTAGTTCTCAAAGCTCTCTCTAAACAAGAAAATAATTTCATGATAAACTCCCATATAATGATGCTGAATTCACAGAATTGTTAAACAGAAACCAGCCCTGGTATGTGTGAGTGAGTCCAATATGGTGATCATGACATTGGAAAAGGGTAAAAAAGAGATTGAAAATATATTTAAAATGGAAAGAAGGAAATAATTAATAATCAAATCAAAATTGGAGAGGATAAAATTAGCAGTCGACATCATCGATGCAAATAGAAGAAGTTAGAGAGGAAAAGAGCAGAGGCACCATATATACTATATATTCATTCGTAAAGAATAAACACACAGGGCTACAGACAGCTCATGTGATTCTTATGTGCAAAGCGGAAGATAAAACAAGTTGAGGGAACTACAGATCAATTGTCATAATGTTAGTGGTGCAAAAAAAATCTCAAAGATTAGTAGAATGATGTCCATCACATGAAAGTGAAATGAAGAGCAGTCATCACAGATTCAATAACGAAAGGTATAGCTTCAGCAAGCTTATTAAGGGTAGATTATGCTAATCAAATAGGCATAATATACTTGGATTTTCAAAAATCTTCAATATGGCACAACACAGTAAATCATAACTAAGATCAGAACATGTGAAGTCAGGGGACACATAGCAAGCTGGTTATAAAACAGAAAAGTGGTTTAAAGGGATTGGATGAGTTGTTCCACACAGATTGATGCTATTGTTGTTCACTATTTACATAAATGATTTAAAATTTTGAATCATAAATATAATTCCAAAATTTACAGCTAATACCAAATTGCAGTAGAATGACATTAACTCAAAAGATTGAGAGATTACAGGATCTTTGCATCTGTCTGGGGAAGCAGAGAGGACCCAGTTTTAATATCTCATATGAAAGGCTGCAACTCTGAAAGTTGAAACTCGGAAACTCCTTCAATACTCTACTGTAGAGTCAACCTTGATTATTTTCAGCACATTCTGGAATGGAACTTGAGCCCAAAAAAACTGATTTTGAGGCAAAATTACTACATTCTAAGCCACAAGTGACTCAAAAAATAGCAACTAAAGGCAATAGAAATGAGAAAAGATTCTTAATTAAAAATATGCAAAGGCAAAGCACAATTTGAACAGACTGAGAAAATAAATCAACAAAAAACCTTAATAATTTGCAAATCCATTCAATCTTTAAATTTCACAATAGTTTTCTCAATTTGTATTTACCTTTTAAAACTTGACAGTAGAGTTTCAGGGTCATAGCCTGTCAGCAACTTAGATCGATGGCTTGTTTTCTTAAACTCAGCATGAATGCTACAGGAATTAGTTTCAGCAGAGGGGTTACATTGGATTCTTCATTCAGTCTATCACCAGCAGTGGTGAGTAACCATTAAGATCAAACCATTTGAAACTTGCCATGATCTGATGGACGTGGAATCAATACCCAGAGCAAAGGAAATGGAGGTAATGCATGCTGGGTCACCTGTGCAGAGAAAAACAAAATGGTCACACTACCACCTGGCCTAGGCTTTCTAAGATAACGGAGTTGGTGTTATACATAAGGAATCAATAAGATAATCAACATCCTAAAATCTAAATGAAAGAACTATTGCTTTTAAAATTTTTGTCCAAGGGGGGCAGTTTCAAAACTGCATGTACATCTGGGATTCTTTCAACAAGTTCTTTTTTATTATTATTTATTATTACCAGCTAGACCAGCATTCATTGCCCACTCCAAATTGAACCACTGAAGTCCTTGTTACATACATTGTTCAGGGCATCATAGCATTGGACACCGCTATCTCCTGAGACTTGAATATGTCAGGTAATCAGATTTACATAATCTTGGGTGAAGTCCAAGTGAAGTTAGACAACAAGATTGGAATGAGATTTGACAGCTTCAAACTTTGATTTTTGTACCATATCTCTGTGCTTCAATACACACATGTTTGTCAGAATTGTGCCACATACAGCAGACGTCAATGGCACAGTGGTCAATTTTCTCTTCCTTAAATATGTGATTATATTACACCCAAATTGCTCAGGTTCCTCGAGTTTGTTTAATCTCAGTTTATTAAGGAAAGTAGATTTTTTAATTAACTCAGTTCAAATTTGTAAGTAAAACAGCTTGTATTATGTTTCACATAATTAACTATAACAGTGTTACACAAAACAGCTATTTAAAATTCTTGAAATGGGACTAATGTTTTTAAAGGAAAGTTATTTTTTGATGAAAAAATGCTTCTAAAGCAAAAGTAATTAGCATAACTAATTGAGAAATTATCTTTAATAGAAGAATAATTAAATTCTTCATGTTCAAATAGATAGGGCTAGCAATTTTTTGCATTCTGAGAAAATCTCTTCTGAGTTATCTAATTTTCATATACACATTAAGACTAATTGGCTGTTAAGATTATCCCTAATTTTAAAATGCTTATATTCCTCACGTTTACTGGAGGCATGATTTTTCTGTTTTTTTAATTTTGTTAAAGTGAATTTTTAAAGAAAGGTGTCTAACTATTGTCAATTTGCACATGTGAATTCAAATGAGTTCCAATGGTCTAGTTTATAGCTGTGCTACCATTAAATTAACTATACATTGCCTGATTTATTTTGAGCAATTAGGAACATAGAAACAGGAGGAGGCCAATCAGCCCCTCAATTAATTGTATCAACTAGATCTTGACTGATTAATATTATATGTATAACTCTATCCACTGATCTTTGGGGGGACTGATAACAAATTGGTATAGACAATAGACTAGCAGTTATGGAGGTTCAGATTAATGCTCTGGGAACATATGTTCAAAGCCAACCATAATGGTTGGTGGAATTCAAGTAAATTACATGGAGTTAAAACTATGTTTCAGTCATGATAGTCATGTTTATTTGTTGCAAAAGTCCATTTTTTTTAGGGAAGGAAATTTGCAATCCTTAGCTAGCCTGACCTACATGTGACTCCAGACACAGAGTAATGCGATTCACAACACTCAAGGTCAATTAGGGATGGGCAAATCATTCTAGCTTAGATAGCAATGCCCATATGCCACACAAAAAAGAAAAACCCTTAAAAACACAGAAGAACAAAGATGTTTCAGTCTCAGCTTTGAGATATTCAATTGATCCCCAGCACCAACAGCATTTTGAGAGGGAGCAAGAGATTCTGATTTTCACTGGCATTTGTGTGGATTAGGTGAAAACTGAAAATGCTGAAGGCAAGCAGAGCTAGCACTTCAAATATTTCCAATATTCATTTGCTCACCCTCTGCAGCACCTTAACAGTGCAACATATACAACAGGAACACAAACATAAAATTAACAAAATCTGAAAGTATTGCAGATACTGTAATTTCAGAAATAAAACAGAAATTTCTAGAAAAGCTCAGCAGGTCTGGCAGCATCTGCAGAGAGAAATCAGAGTTAATGCTTTGTGTCAAGTGACCCTTCCTCAAGACGTGTTGTTTATGAAATTAACAAAGTTCTGTGTTTGCAACACCAACACACCTTCTTCAGACAGTTTTTTTGGGGAAACCTATTAACTTTTTTCAGGTTCACCAGCTCTGAAGAAAACTGTACACAAGACTGTGTTATTATAGGCAGACCCAAAGTTCATTCAACTGAACAAAGGTCTGGACTAAAGACTTGGCATTGTACATTCTGCAAGCAGGTTATTGCTGACAGCAGTGCAACACTTATACAACAATTATTTTTTCCATTAAATGAACTCTAGCTGATTGTGATGGATTAATCAATTATATATTTTTTGCATGATGTCATTTATAACATTTGCGTCGAGAGTCACTTAAGGTATGCCAAACTTTATAGTGGATTTAGATCCCTATCAATTAAGTAATTTTGTGAACTTGTTTGAATCCTCTCACGACAAGTGTTGGTGGGTCATTTACACTTTAATGGTAGCAATCAATACACCATTAATCAATTCAAGTGTTACAGTGGCAACTTACCTGTGGCTTTCTATTGAATTTACCTGACTTAGAAAGAACGGAATATTCGAATTGATGCATAGCCATCTACGCAGAGTCTTCTATGACTTAATTAACTTAGGAAGCTGCAAAATGCCATTTTAGTGTGTGCAAGATTGTTTGCGCTCTTACATTATTATGTGTAGTAATGACAAAAAAAAATTGCATTGTAGTAATTCTTCTGTTGGCCAATTGAATTTTTAAAAAAAACGTTTACAGAAACAACAGATTTTTAAGCCTGGTTTGATGGATCAAAGTTTAGTCGACTGATATAAAGTGGTCTTAAAGCACTGTAATAGTACTCTTATCCCTGAGCCTGAAGGACTGGGTTCAAGCTTCACCTACTCCAGGGATGTGTCACAACACTTCTGATCAGATTGTCTTTTTTTGTTTCATTCACAGGCTATGGCCATCACTGGTCAGGTCAGCATTTATTGCCCAGAGGCAGGTCAGATAAGAGTCAATTATGTTGCTGTGGGTCTGGAGTCACATGAAGGTCAGATCAGGTAAGGACAGTCCTTTCCTTCCCTAAAGGGCATCAGTGAACCAGATGAGTTGTTCAGATTTACCAGAAATTACAATCTATTGTTTACTCATATGAGCAGTGTTACAGTCACTGAACATATTTACAACACTGCTAATGTGTTTTTAACAGAAGAACATCAAAATTGATTAAATATGGAGAGGAAAAAAGAACACAACTATATGACACTATAAAAGAACCAGTTGAAATAGCCTATTACAAATATCAGAAATAAACATTTCCTGTTCCGGAGACAGCAAGATTGCATAGCTGCTCTTAAAGGACTTTTCTCTCTGACTGACATGATTCACTCTCTGAAAGAAACCTGTACCCTCACTAATCTTCTGGATGGTTATCTCTTGCTTAAAAAAAAACCTGTTTCTGACTCTCTCTGTGTGTCATAGGACATCTTGACGTTATAAATTGCCTTTTTTTTACCCTTTTTTTGGTTACCTATTATTTTGTAAAGCACTGAAATATTCATCTGATGTTTTTTAAGACTTTATTTACTGAAACTAAAGCTCTCTCTCGTCTTAACTCATAGAATATTGAAATACAAATGAAACTTAAAAGGTTATGTGGCCCTGCCCACTTTACAATCCAAGTTTCCAAACAATAATAACATACCATGAACATTCATTAGAAGGCACTGTACAACACCACAGGATTAAAACTTTTACAGCATATATACTTGTTCCACCAAAATGTATATTATTTTCAAACTTTAATTGGAAACAATTCTATCATAGCTTTTCCTTTTGAGCTTTAGTTGCCTGTTTGGATTTTGATCACTATATTCTTATAGCAATCTGACATAATGGATTGTTTGAGTAAAATATGGGGCAAGATGACTTCGCATACTGGAAACTTTGCAATTTCCCATCTAGTTAATTGAAAAGTTTGAAAAATCAGACATCTTCCATTACAAGATTGCTATCTTTAACACACAATTTCTCAGAATGCATTGTGCCCCAGCAGTTATTCAAACCAAACCTAGACAGATGGCTTGATTTGTTAAAATTAGGTTTTCTCTTATGGCTGTGGAAATCCTAAAATCGTGATGTAAGATTTTGCCAGTCTCAAGTAATGTAAGCTAGAGAAGTCTTAGTCAAATTTTATTCCGGCCAAAGTCCAGCACACAATTTACAGGCTATGAGCAATCTCACTTAGCTGCCCTGAGGGGTTATTAATAATGGGAAACAATGTTCACTGGAAACTGGAAATCAGATACCATGGTCAATTTCAAAAGACAACCGGACGTATTATTGAAGAGGACTGGAATACTGGGAGAAAACCTCGGTTTGGGAATAAAATGGGAAGCTCTTTCAAAAAGACAGCATGGGCATTTTGGGTAAAATGTTCCCTTCTGTACTATACAATTTTCTAAATATTCATCTTGTCCACTTATCAGTTTGTCACAGTCTGAAAAATTTGACAGGGTGGATGTGGAGAGGTGACTTCCCGTTGTGGGAAAGTATCTGGCCAGAGGACATAATCTCAGAGTAAGAAGTCACCCAATTAAGAAAGAGAAGATGAATTTTAAAAAATCCTATCAGAGTATGGTAAATCTGGGGAATACTTTACTAAAAGAGAGCTACCAAATCTGGGTTATGAAGTACATTCAAGGTTAAGATAGACAGATTTTGAACGAGATCAAGGGTTTTGGGGATAAAACAGGGAACCAGAATTGAAGGTTAACAGATCAGCTAAAACCACATTGAATTGCAGAACAGATTCCACAGGCTGAATGGTTTACTTCTGCTCCTATATTTTATGGACATAAAAGAAAATTCAATATTTTCCATCTCAAATGATATCCAACACAAGTTTTTCCGCCGCCTCTGCCTCCGCGCTTATTTTTTTAATCGTGAGCCTAACTGTCCCTCTACTGACCCCTTCTCCAACCTCCAACACACCCCCTTCTCCTGGACACCACCCCAAGGCCTCCTAGCCTCCCTCGACCTCTTCATATCCAACTGCCGTCGAGACATCAATCGCCTCAACCTCTCCATCCCTCTCACCCACTCCAACCTCTCCCCTGCAGAACGTGCAGCCCTACGATCCCTCCGCTCCAATCCCAATCTCACCATAAAACCCGCGGACAAGGGAGGCGCAGTTGTAGTATGGTGCACTGACCTCTACATCGCCGACGCCAGGCGCCAACTCTCTGACACCACCTCCTACCACCCCCTTGATGATGACCCCATCCCCAAGCACCAAAACATCATCTCCCAAACCATCCACAACCTCATCACTTCAGGTCACCTCCCACCCACAGCCTCCAACCTCATCGTTCCCCAACCCTGCACCACCCGTTTCTGTCTCCTTCCCAAAATCCGCAAACCTAATTGCCCTGGTCGACGCATTGTCTCCGCCTGCTCCTGTCCCACTGAACTTATTTCCAATTATCTCAACTCCATTTTCTTCCCCCAGGTCCAGGCATTCCCCACCTATGTCCGTGGCACCACCCACGCCCCCCAACTCCGCCAAAACTTCTGATTCCCTGGTCCCCAACACCTCATCTTTACCATGGACGTCCAGTCCCTATACACTTGCATTCCCCATGCAGATGGCCTAAAGGCCCTCTGCTTCTTCCTGTCCCGCAGGCCCAACCAGGCCCCCTCCACTGACACCCTCATCCGCTTAGCTGAACTCATCCTCACTCTTAATAACTTCTCCTTTAATTCATCCCACTTCCTGCAGACAAAGGGGGTGGCCATGGGTACCCGCATGGGCCCAAGCTATGCCTGCCTCTTTGTAGGTTACGTGGAACAATCCCTCTTCTGAAGCTACACCGGCCCTATTCCCCACCTCTTCCTCTGTTACATCAATGACTGTATCGGCACCGCCTCATGCTCCCATGAGGAGCTCAAACAGTTCATCCACTTCACTAACACCTTCCACCCCAACCTGGACCATCTCTGATACCTCTCTCTCCTTCCTGGACATCTCTGTTTCCATCTCTGGCAACCACCTGGAAACCGATATTCATTTCAAGCCTACTGACTCCCACAGCTACCTAGAATACACCTCCTCCCACCCACCTTCCTGCAAAAATGCCATCCCCTATTCCCAATTCCTTCGCCTCTGCCACATCTGCTCCCGAGATGAGGCATTCCACTCCCGGACATCCCAGATGTCCTCGTTTTTCAAGGACCACAACTTCCCCTCCACAGTGGTTGAAAACGCCCTCGACCGTGTCTCTCGCATTTCCCACAACTCATCCCTCACACCCCCTCCCCGCAACAACAACCAAAACAGAATCCCTCTCATCCTCACGTACCACCCCACCAACTTCCCGGATCCAACGCATCATCCTCCGGCACTTCTGCCATCTGCAATCCGACCCCACCACCAAAGACATTTTTCCCTCCCCACCCTTATCTGCTTTCCGGAGGGACCATTCTCTCCATGACTCCCTTGTCCACTCCACATTCCCCATCAGCCCCACCACCCCTGGCACTTTTCCCTGCAACCACAGGAAGTGCTACACCTGCCCCTACACCTCCCCCCTCACCCCCATCCCAGGGCCCAAGAAGACCTTCCACATCAAACAGATGTTCACCTGCACATCTGCTAATGTGGTATACTGCATCCGCTGTTCCCGAAGTGGCCTCCTCTACATCAGGGAAACCAAACGGAGGCTTGGGGACCGCTTTGCAGAACACCTACGCTTGGTTCGCGACAAACGACTGCACCTCCCAATCGCGAACCATTTCAACTCCCCCTCCCACTCCTTGGACGACATGTCCATCCTGGGCCTCCTGCAGTGCCATAATGATGCCACCCGAAGGTTGCAGGAACAGCAACTCATATTTCGCTTGGGAACCCTGCAGCCCAATGGTATCAATCTGGCCTTCACAAGCTTCAAAATCTCCCCTCCCCCGACCGCATCCCAAAACCAGCCCAGTTCGTCCCCGCTTCCCTAACCTGTCCTTCCTCCTACCTATCCCCTCCTCCCACCTCAAACCCCACCCCCATCTCCTACCTACCAGCCTCATCCCACCTCCTTGACCATTCTGTCCTCCCTGGACTGACCTATTCCCTCCCTAACTGCGCACCTACACTCCCCTTTACTGGCTCCATCCCGCCTCTTTGACCTGTCTGTCTCCTCTCCACCTATCTTCTCCTCTATCCATCTTCTATCCGCCTCCCCCTCTCTCCCTATTTATCTCAGAACCCCCTTCCCCTCCCCCATTTCTGAAGAAGGGTCTAGGCCCAAAACGTCAGCTTTCCTGCTCCTCTGATGCTGATTGGTCTGCTGTGTTCATCCATCTCTACACCTTGTTATCTCCAACACAATTTGTGTTTTTATATATTTATATTCTAATAGTATCCATGTGTTCTTTGTTCAAATACTTTGGAAACCTTTGAAATCCAATCTTTGAATTGGGATTATATTCCCATTGTTAAATGATAAAATAGTTGATTTTGTGGGTTTTTTTTATTGTGTTCCACTGGAAGGCAATGCCGTCATGGTTTAATCACTGGACTATTGATCCAGAGGCCCAGATAACATTCTGGGGACCCGGGTTCAAATCCTGCCATTCAATAAATGTCTGGAGTTAAGATTCTAATGATGACCATGAATTGATTGTTGGGGGAAAAAAACCCATCTGGTTCACTAATGTCCTTTAGGGAAGGAAACTGCCATCCTTACCTGGTCTGGCCTACATGTGACCTCAGACTCACAGCAATGTTGTTGACTCTTAACTGCCCTCTGGGCAATAAATCCTGCCTAGCAAGCAACTCCCTTCATCTTATGAATGATTAAAGGTGATAATTAACGTTATCATGAATACTGATCACCTGGTTGTCATGATTACAGTCAGCTTCAATAGCAGGTTTCATTGAGTTCAGGTTGTTCTTATATTTGTCAATAAACTGTATGACCAGCAGATATTACCTTTAACTATCTTTGTAAGAAAGTAAATATAATGTTTATGTTGTGATTTCACATTTGGTCTTGTCAAGATGATGGATGATGACACAAGGGTGAGAAAAGAATTCCATTATTATTAGACACCATAAGAACATTTTTAACTTAACGCAGTGGCAGAAATGCCAAGACAATGGACAGAACACTGATTTTATCCCTGCCCAACATTACTTGTTTACTTCAGTTAAGGAAAAGATCAGATAGTCCAAAATTTCACCAAATCCCATTGCCTGCATAGAATAGATTAGAAGTACCACATTTAGTTTCATTGTAAAATCAGCATTCCATCTAATACTGTGAGTTTTCCTTCTCGGAAGATTGTCTTTAAGTAAATATCTCGAGCACTAAGACAAAGCAGAATAAAACTATTTATATTCTTCTGCAACAACGCAGTTCAGTGGCAACAAACATCATGCACTATTACAACAATCTGGTTGTATTTTTTACAATACTCTCGAGGATGCATTGAAGTGAGATTGTTAATGTCAATCAGTTGGCAATTTCTTCTACCGATACCTACAGTGAGGAAGTTTCCATCCCATGACAGGAACTGAAATGGTACTCATTGCTCAGAATGTTACACGTTCAACCACCTGAGCCTAATTGTTCTGCAACCCCCCAAACACCACACCCCACCCATCACTACCTCCCATATCCTTGAAGATCAAACGTCTAACTCATAGAATCAATGATATCAGGATGTATACGACAATAATCAGTCTCCACTGCTTCTGGGAAAGAGGATTCCATGTATCAACAACTGTCTGTGGGATTTTGTTTTCATTTTATCGCTGTCTTAAATGGAAGACACCCTGTTTGTAAACTGTGAGCTCTGGTTTTAGACTATCCCACAAGGTAGACCGCTCTTTTAATTTTATCCTGCAAAGTCCCCACAGGAGTTTATATGTTTTAAACAGAACTTTCATTCTTCTAAGTCCAGTTGGTATCGGCCCAAACATCTCAACCTTTATCAAGAAGATAATCCCTTCATCCCTGAAATCAAATGACTGAATCTTTTCTGAGCTGCTAATGAGTTTGGTTTGCAACTGTCTAATATCAGTTTAATAAAACCTTTTAAAATAATTATATATGTAGAAACACAGGTTTATCCATGTTAACCTTTCTATTTGTTAATGTAACATAGCATAACACTCTTTCCAATCACGAGTAATGTTAAATTCTGAGAGAATTCAAGATACAAAAAAGACATTGTTTGACCTTCAAGAAATCAATGGATTGAAGACCTTTTTCAACATGTTTGCCATTCATATTATATGGAACTCATAAGGTGTGGGGTTAACAATTATTGTCATTTGAAAGAGGATCTTTGCACAGAGTCATTGTTGCCTGAACCACTGATACAGTGATGGTACAGGTCTGCCACTATTCCAATGTTTTGCTTTCAGAAACAGGAGGAGGAGCATGCTAGACATGTACAACTTCCTGTAAAACTTGGGAAATGTTACACTAATATACCAGGTGGAAAACCCACAGGAATTGCTCGCAATGTGTCTTTTTTACCCAGCCAGATATGTTTGATGTCCTATTTTTTCATGGGTGTGAGTGTTGATGGCATGACAGTCATTTGTTGTCCATGCCTAACTGCCCTTGAACTGAGAGGTTTCCTGGACCATTTCAGAAGGCATTTAAAAGTCAAACACATTGTTGAGGGTCTAGAATGACATGTAAGTCAAACCAGATAAAGGTGTCATGTTTTATTCTCTGAAGGACATTAGTGAAACACATGTTTTTTCTAATGACATTTAACCCCATGGACATCATTACTAAGAAGAGCTTTCAATCCACAGTCCACTAGCTGTCATTGTAAAATTTCAACCCTTACATCATCCCTTCAAATTCCCTCTGTAAGGCCATTGTGAGTCAACCCACATCAGGTGAACTACAGCAGTTCAAGAAGGCAGCTCACCTTCTCAAGAGCAATAGAAACGGGCAATAAATGCTGGCCCAGCCCATTCCACAAATGAATTTAAAAAATCATGAGCTTGAACCCTTAGATTAGTAGTCCAGTGACATGAGCATCATCTCACCTTATTGCCCCACAGAGACTGCCAAGATTTCTAAAATTGGAGGTGAAGGTTCTCATTCACCTAGTTGCCCTTGTTTTTCTAGATTGTAGTGGCTGTGAATCTTTAACAAACAGCAACAAGAACCATCTGATCAATTACCCAGAGACAGTTTTGTTCAATTTCCCTCACTAGTCTTCTGTGGAATGCAGAAAATAAGTTGAGGGATGGCTCTTGAAATCTCAGCTCCAATAATTTGTCACAATTCAGAGGTAAAATTCCTAATAAATATTTATCTGATTGTGTGGTTTGGTAGTCCATGTTCTTACAAAGCAAATGGGTCTGTAGATATGCAAATAAATCTGATCAACAGCTTATAATGAATGCAAAATGCAGTCAAATTCCACATCACAGTGTTGAAATTCAGAATGAATATAGCTTCAAGCCCATCTTATCTAAAATTAAGATATTATGAGTCAATTCTTCTCTTATGAGCTGTTTGATTTGACTGCTCTCTTACATTTCATTATTCTATTTTGCGAAACATTGTGTGCAACATAATACCCAAGAATTGTTTGTGGCTCATTTTTTTGCCTATCCACATATTTTGTGGCGGATATATTTTTTAACAATGCTTTTACCTGGTCATTAATGAACAAAAAACACTGAAAAGGCAGACCATGGGGCAGATTTAATTTTCCAAAATATTACAAGGTCACAGAATTGCCCAGGAGAGCCTGTATAGTTTTAGAAAAACAGCCCTAAGGAATTTGAAGCCGCTGCTAAAAAAAAATCAATAAGCATTGCCTAAAGGAGTTGGAAGTGGCTGGTAAAATTTAATGAAAATGGCTTAGTGGGCTTGGAGAGTGGCAAACATTTAATGAAAAGTTGCCTGTTTCACCAGAAGCGTTGAAGATTAATAACCTGAAACAAAGAGTATAATCACTTATTATGACATTTCGCTTGAAGGGCAACTATGAACCTGTGGCAAACACTACACCACAGTCATTTTATTTTCTTTAGATAAGTTATAAATCATTTCCCATTTATAGACATCACTCACTTTATAATAATAGAACTCTCAGTTCACAATAGCGCTACTTGCATTAACATAGTGCCTTAAATATTCAGAAATCTTCCAAGATATTTCAAACATGTGTTGACGAAGTTTGACATGTAAAGAATAATATAAAAAGATAGATGACCAGGAACTTGGTCCAAAAGTAAGTTTGTAAAAGTGCAACTAATAGGAGAGAGAGAGAGAGTGATAGAGATGTAGTCACATTGAAGGAAGGAATCCCAGGTAATGGGCCCCAGTTGAGCAAAGAAAATCAGCATGATGCAAGAGGCCAGAAGTATAAGTACAGAGGAACCTCAGAGGGCTCAAATGACTGGTTCCAGATAGAGCATGGGTGTGGCCATGAAGGAATTAAAATACATGAATGAGAAATCTAAAAATCAAGGCATCGTAAAACTGTGTTCCAATTTAGATCCACAAAGACAGAGACAATAAAATGACATCTAATGGCAACAAATGCATGGATGAAGGTTTCAGTTGCAAATGGACTAAGACAGGAGCCCAAATGGCTGAAGTTATGGAAAACAAAATGTCAGTCTTGATGATAGAGAGAATGTGTGACCTGAAGCTTAAGTCAGTGTCAAATATAATGGTGAGGTTGAGAATAGTCTGGGTCAACCTCAAGTAGTGGCAGAAAGTTGGATTGAGCCTTTGGCTATGAAACAGAGCACGTGACAGGGATTGACAAGGATAACTTAGACATTACTATCAAGCTGGAAGACATTGTCCTCCAACAATGCAGGGTGAATTTTCAAAGTTCAGAATGACTCCCAAGCTGGTTCAGATATCAAAATCAGATTTCAAACTTCTGTCCTGATTCCCAGCACCAGCAATTTTTACTGATAAGGGATAAGACCATAACAAATAGGAAGAGGAATAGGTCCAAACTCAGCATGTGTTCAGGTCTGTTTGAGTCTGTCCATCCCTTTGGCAAAAAAAACTTTGTTTTTATGTCGGTTTAGTTCCATTGGGCCCAAGCAATGTCTTTTTCCAAAGGGCCCGAAAAGTCTGGAAAATTCCGAATGGACCGATGTAGTAAGTGTAAAATTGGAGTCAATAATATGCGCAGAGATCATGAAAAAAGTTTACGGGTTCTTGATAAATATAATGTGAACACATTCTCCAACAGACTAGGGTATAATGAGTTCAAGAGTTAAATGAATATTTCGCTTTTAGTTGTGAGATGATTAGTGAAAGATCTTAGAGGGTAAGCCATCTGAAAATAAAGAATATCCATCATCTAACAAACAGTCGGTCCCATGGTTTTTGAAGAAATGCTTCCTGACCTTTATTTGAAAGTCAGGGTGGTGAGTAACTTGGAGGGGAATTCACAGACGGTAGTGTTCCCATTCACCTAGTTGCCCTTGTTTTTCTAGGTTGTAGTGGCTGTGGATCTTTAACGTGATGTCTAAGCAACCTTGATAAAGTTTTGCAATGCACCTTGTGGAAGATACAGGGTGCTACTTATGTGCAGCAACAGTTCAGGGAGTGAATATTTAGGGATATGATGCCAATCAAGTGGGTTGCTTTGACCTGGATGGAGTCAATCTTCTTGAATATTTTTGGAGCTGCACTCATTTAGGCAAGTGGACAGTAATCCATCACACTTCTGACTTGCATCTAGTGGATAATGGATAGGCTTTGGGAAATTACTCACTACAGGATTCCCAGCCTCTGATCTGCTCTTATAGCCAAATGTTTTACATGGATAGCCCTATTCAGCATCTGGTCAGTGGTAACCTTGGAAATGCTGATAGTGGGGAATTCAGCGATAGTAATGGCACTGATTTCCAAGGTGTAATTCTCTCTTGTTGGGGATGGTCAGTGCTTGGCACTTGTGTGTCAAGAATATTACTTGCCACTTTTCGGCCCAAGCTTGGATCTTGTCCAGAACCTGCTGCATTTGAACATGGACTGCTTCAGTATCTAGGGAGTCACAAATGGATAACAAATGTTCTTACTTAAAGATGGGCGTTTAAATAACAAATGACAATGGTTTCATGGTCATTATGAGACTTCTACTTCTAGCTTCTTTTTCATCAAATTCATATTCTATTATCTGACATGTTTGGATTCAAACATATTTCCCCAGATCAATACCTGGACCTCTGGATTACTAGGCCATGACAATACAAGTTCAGCATTGTCCCACCCCTCCCAATAACCCCTTCCATAACACATCCTTCATGGTTCCTCAGAGGAGTTGTAACCCTTAGGCTGGATTAGAGGAGCTTTTGAAAATTAAAAACATCTTATCTATGACCCACAGTCACTTTCCATGGCTCCTCATATTCTCCATTTGAATTTGTTCCTTCTGCATCCATTCACCTAGTCGGCAATATATATATAAGGGGGCTGATTCAGCTCAGTTTGCTGATTTGCGATACAGAGTGATACTAACAGCACTCTGCAGGTTCAATTTCCATGCCAGCTGATGTGTTATGGAAGGGGTTATTGGGAGGGGTGGGACAATGCTGAACTTGTATTGTCATGGCCTAGTAATCCAGAGGTCCAGGTATTGATCTGGGGAAATATGTTTGAATCCAAACATGTCAGATAATAGAATATGAATTTGATGAAAAAGAAGCTAGAAGTAGAAGTCTCATAATGACCATGAAACCATTCACCTTCCCAACCATTCCCCTCCCCTGAGGCACGGTGACCCTGAGGTTAAATTACTACCAGTCATTTCTGTCTAATGAAAGACCAGCCTTATGTTCTCTTAAGACTATGGTGATTTTACCTTTAGTATATATAAAACTAATAAACCATAGAATAATGTTAGCAAGTGTAGATCTGGTGAGAAAATGTCTCATTCATAAATGTTCTTTGAAAAAAAGCCTGCTACAACCACATAAATGTTTCAATCTGACAGACCTGTAAAGTATCATTACTAGAGTCTTCAAAACTTCAATCTTCTTATTCTTGTCTAATCACTGAAACTTGACAAAACAAATCACAGAAAGAACTTATTGTAGCCACATATATATGTCAAGCAAACATAACAATACACTTTATTTATCAAAACAGATTCCCTACTGAGCTGATGTTTTATTTGTCTGTGTCCTCAGCCAAGCATACCTAATGAGAATAGTTAAAATCAGAAGTTGGGATGGTGGCTTCAATACACTGTCACCACTCATCATATCCCTGTTGTTTTTATTGTTTTATTGTTCCCACAGTTACACTGGGGATAACAGCATTCCCTGGGTGGTACTTCTTTTAACTCTACTGCCATCAGAAGAAATTATGACTGTTGTTTCCAAGCCCAATGGGAGGACTATTAGACCTCAACAATCTAGAAATATATCTTCTCATGTATATGTAAGTGTGGACCTCTCTTCAGCCATTGGGAAAAGTCTAGACAGTCAGCAAATAAAGTCCATCATTATTATCAATTACTAACAAATTGCAAAGACTATAATCTGCTAAGTGTTGTTTGACTGTGAAATTTGCACCATAATATAAAAGAACAGATGCTACAATCGCAGCATTTTAGGAATTATAATTACAGAATAAATTATTATGCTGGGTGTATTATAAAGATAACATTGGTGCTATGTTTATTAACTGGATATGATTAGCAGTATACCATATAGAGCAGGAATTCTATATTCAACGTGATAAAATGGTATGAGTATGCTAACCACATTTTGCTAATATACTAAATATTGAGACAAAGATGAAATGTTGAAATAGATTTAAATGGAAAGGTGGAAAGATGGGCAGATTTTGGGAGGCAATTCAGAAGTTTCACTATAAGCAGCTAACTGTATGGCTGCCAATGAGGAACGATTAAAATTGAAGACAGTCACCAGTCCAAAATTAGGCTTATAATCCATGTACATCTGTGCAAATAAAAGACTGAGGGTAAATTAACCTTTTTTGTCACTTAATCAAATTGGGGGAATGGGACGAGTTCAAATATTCAGCTGCTAAATGAAATAATTTCTTGCAAAACTGTGAAGTTGACAAAGCACTTCAATACATTGTCACCACTCATCATATCCCTGTTGTTTTTGTTGTTCCCACAGTTACACTGGGGATAACAGCATTTCCTGGGTGGTACTTCTTTTAATTCTACTATTGGACATGTCATGCTGGTTAAGGTTATTTATGTAAAATTCTGCAGTAGTACACAATCATTGATAGAAGCAGTCAAGCCAGCACCTAGTGAGAAATTAATTGGCATAGTAGAAGTGTTGAGAGAAGATTGATCAAGCTGTGCTTGAGACAGAATATTATTATAAGGGTCAGGTTGACCTCTGGACAAATTTGATGATACACACAATGCTAATTCACTTTCACCTAACCATGAAGTGCTAAACAATCATATTTTTTATGAAAAATGAAATTCAGTTATGGATTTTATCATTAACTGCGTACTTTCTGAGTGCATTTTCAGGATTGAATTCATTTAATCAGCACAAAAGGTCCTTTTATTTTCCCGATCACTATATTGCCAGCAACAACAATTTTCACCTCATCTAACCTTTTGTCAAGAATAACAAAATAATTAACAACCAAGAATGGCCACTTTTTTCTTTTGCAGCAAGCATAGAATTGCCCACGTAACGTTTTTTTCAGACTTGGCAACGCTTTGGGGAATCTGAGGCTGCTTCTTTGCAATTCTTATTTCAAATATAATCTCACTACATTTTCCTCATTTTTGCAGAAATCCTAGACAACAACATTTGCATGAGAATAGAGTGAGACTATTGGAGCACAGCATTAATGATATTTTGCAAAGTCAGTTTAACTTTAGATTCAACAATCCAATAGAGTTTGACAATGAAGTCTGAGGGAAAACGTGGTACACATTGGAAAGCCCAGTGAACACAGGTAAGGGAAAGTAAGATTGGGAGAGATTCATTAGACTCAACTAATGGAAGGTAGAAAAATTGAGTGATAATCTCTTTCAAACATATAACATTCTTAAGGAACTTTACAGAATGAGAAAATATTTCCCCTGACTGTCACAATGTCAGAATAAAGGGCCTGCCAGTTAGAACAGTTAACTGAGGTGAGATTTCTTGACTTCAAGGGTTGCGAACCTTTGGAAATTTTTTTCACAGAAGGCTATGGATACTCAGTCACAGCAGAGGTTGATAGATTTATAGATACAAAGAGAATTAAGGGCTATAGTGCGGGAAGGTTGACTTGAGGTAGATAATTAGTTATGATCTTGTTGAATATCAGGGCAAATCTGAAGCATCGAATGGCTTGGCCATGTTATTTCTTCTTTTCTTGAACAAGATTTTTCTAACTTTTATCACACTCAAATGTAGCTATTTTTCAACAATCTGAGGTAAATATAAATCCTGCTGGTTGTCACTTGCAATGCTTAAGTCATGCTGAAATGAAAGTTAAAAATTCGTCTTCATCTCCATTCGTGGTAAAACTTCCATCCTGCTGCACAAGTGAATTGAGGAATTGTAGCTCTCAGTGGTTCAGTTACTTTGCCATTGATGAAGACTGGATATTTGCCATATTTGTCATAACAAACGATTAGCATTCGCTTCAGACATACGTAAGAAAGGACATAAATGAGAAGGAGCAATATTCAGTGTAAATAAATCAGCTGAGTTATCTTATCCTCTTAGAAGAAAATACTTAAAAAGTACTCTTACTGATAATGTTTGTGGAGCAGCAATCTCATATTAAGGAGCATGCCTTCTGGCTTAATGGGTACAAAGTTGAAGAGTTAAAACCTGGATTAAAACATGTTTTGCTAGACTGTAGGGCACACCATCTATATGTATTCAAAACTCTCCATTATTAATGAACAGAAACTGAAGGGTACAGTTCTGAAGGGGGTGCAGGAACGGGGTGCCCTGTATTGCTGAATGCCAACAATTCTGCTCCCATATCCTGTAGTCTTACGGAACAAGTAGAGTGGACTGCTTGCAACTCCATGAACATCAGTTGTTTACCTGCTATTCCATGCGCAATTTATAGTTTGTATTCACTGTGACTTGCCTGTTAATTTAGCTCAATTTATCGTGATTCTGGGCCATGTTAAAATAAAGGTTACAAATAGTGAAATATTGTCCAGTCATTTCTACATTTGGTGGTTTCGGTAAATTTGGTTCTTTTCATGTATGTATGTCTGCAAGGATTGTATCAAAAGGATCTGGAATGGATAACCTGAATTTGTGGTGAAGGATGATTTAATCATGGCTTTTCAAAAGAAGTTGAATAAGCAACTGAGGAAAAAAACAGAATTGGAGGGCTATGAGGATAAATTATGGGAATCGGACCAGCTAAAGAGCTTTTGAGAATTGGCATGGACTTGATGGGTTAAATTGTCTCTCCTGTGCTGTAGCTATTCTGAAGTATTTTGTGAATCTATTCTACAATTTTAGAAAGTATAAAAGCCAATATAAATGTATTATGAGCTAAAGAATTATGCAAATGAAATATTATTGATCGAACCTTGCAACAACTATACAGGTTATTGGTGGAAAGAAATCAGTGTATTGAATATGGTTTTGGAATCTATATTTAAGGAGGAATGTATTTGCATTTGAGGCATTTCAGGGAAGGTCCATCACATTGATTCCTCAGATGAAAGTTTTGTCTGAAGAGGAAAAATTGAGCATGTTGCATATAAACTTTTTGGAGTTCAAAAGAATTAGATGTGATCTTATTGAAGTGTATCCAATTTTGAAGGGCTTGATCAGCTAGATGCTATCAGAATGTTTACCATCATAGGACAGTCCAGAACAAGGAGATGTACAGGGGACCTTCTATTTAAGGTAGAAATGAAATGGAATTTCTTCTTTCAGAGACGCATTAATGTTTGGAATTCTATAGCCCAGTGAGCTGAAGACACTATAAATTGCTGAATATGTTCAAGACTGAGCTAAACAGATTTTTGAAATCTGGAGAATTCAATGGTTATTGGGAACATGCAGTAAAATGGAGTTGAGACTAATCATAAAGCAGCCTTTTTTACTTGACGGGGGGAGTATGCTGAAATGATTCATTCCTGCTCCTATTTCTAACATTCTTATGAACTTGAGATAACAAAGCAAGGCAGAAGGTTTAAAGTGGATTTTTATCTTTTATCTCTGTGGTCTGTGTGGAATCAAATCGAGAAAGGTTCTCGTGGCACAGTGGTGATGTCCCTATTCTTGAACGAGACAGTCTGTATTCAAGTTCCACCTAACATGTCTGACCAGGTTGATTAGAAGTGTTGAAGGTTCTTGTGGCATAAAGGCAGTGTCTCTACCTCTGAGCCAGAGGTCTGGGTTCAAATACTACCTACCCCAAAAAAATGTGTCATGACATGCCTGAACAGGTTGATTGAAATAGCTAGAAAAGCCTCAAGGGCTCTTATAACGTAATGATAGTGTCTCTATCTCTGGGCCAAGAGGCCTGGGTTCAAGTGCCACCTGCTACAGATGTGTGTCATAACTTGCCTCAACAGGTTGATTAAAATAACTAGAATCCAATCCAGGGGGACAGGAGTTTCTCAGCATAAGGTCAGTCAACAGTATGTTTCCAATTCATAAGTAATTCACAATTACTTTCAGAGACAGCTTACATTGGTAAGTGTGTAAAATTAATCTTTGACAATAAAGCATACTAAAATATTACCAGCTAAGTACCTTGCTTCTATTGCAAATTGCGTCTTTTTAAACTTGCACAATGTTGATTTTTATTCTGACATTCAGTTAATATCCTTCTTGTTATTATGGATTCTATCCATTAGAAAATACATTTTAAAATTAAACACCATCACAAGGTCAATGCTGTGGTTTTGGCCAACTGCACGGTGCAAATTTCAGTGAAAGTCAACAATTTATTGAGCCAATTTATATCAATTTATTTGCTTCTTTCCCAAGGAATCAACTGCAGGTCCATTTCAGAATACTAATGGTATTTGCATTATACATTTATCTCCTGTTATATTTGCCCCAGAATGGGAACTCTGCTAGTTGAATTCAAATTGTACAGTTTTGCGTAGCATGACCCAAGATCTACAGCCTAAAGCTGCAGGGAAAGTTTTAGGGTTGTATCAATTATGTTAGAAGTGAATCACTTTGGTCCTTGATGCTGCCACATTGCGGATATTAAAAAGACCTGGAAAATTTTATAATCAGTTCTTTTCTAAAATAAATATTTATACCCATTTTTTAAATATACCCAATAGACCTCAAGCAACAGCATTTAGGTCTGTAAGATTTTAGAAGTTGAATAGACAAAATGCTTCAACTTGCATGAAAAACATTGCAGGTAGCATGTCATAACAACTCATGTGGTGCTGTTAAACCAGTGTTACTGCATACAGGTGCAAACATTTCAACACATAAAGTGGATGTGCAAATTACAATTTGTGGCAGTTTACCTCACTACTAATTCCAGCTAGGCAAAGTTACCCATTTAAAAAAATCATCTATTGCGCAAGCCAAAAACAGAAGCTGAAACCTAAAAGATAAAACATGGAGCCAAATCTTGATAGCTGATTGAAGCAGGAATGGGGTCAGCAGAGAAAAAACTTTAGGGCTAATTCTTATCCTATTTTGGCAAAATGTCATTTTTGTAGGCTTTATCTCCATGAGGCCTAATGAGTTTTTTCATGCTGTTATCCTGAATTCACCTCATTAACTATCTGACTTATCCCCATTGTGCCCCACTATATGATGTATCTCAATTCTCCCACTCACCGTAGCTCAAAGCACTCGGCACTGCCAGGGAATCCTGGGATATACCAGCATCCCTGGCACTTGTGCCATTTTTAAAAGGCCTTTGCCCACCAGAGCAAGTGCTGTCGATCCAAACCTGCCCTCCAAGTTTTCAGATGTTTGCTCCGAGCATGGCTAAGAAGGAGAAATAGGTGCTCCACTTTGTGGACAGGGATTTGAAGGTCCTGCTGGACAAGGACAGCCATCCTCTTCCCCGACAAACACTAGAGGAGACAATGCCACTAGGCTCTGACAGCCACCAGGTCATGCAGTCCCCTCAATCTGGAGAAACCCCAGTGAAAAAAAAAGAAGGTCATGATCTTCTTCACTCTGACAGGGTAAGTGCTCTTCTCTCTACAACCTCACACTCTCTCTCTTCTTTCTCTCTCTCTCTCTCTTCAAATAATTTATCTCCCACCAGAACTAATTTTCTACCAATCTCACTATTACATTCAACATTCTGAATCACTTGTACTCGCCCACCCATTCCCTCCACAATACTAACCCTGCATGGCTTCTTCGTTGCCTACTCACTCACTTAGGGAACGACACCACATTTCCCCCAGCACTGCACCAGCATTCACTGCTGTGACGCCTGCTTTCATGTCACTCAATCCATCTCTTTCTCTCATGCCAGAAGAAACTGACCCCTAACAACGCTGAAAGGGCCAGGATAGGTGATGCAGTGTCAGATATTCACTTCCTCACCCTCTATGAGGAGACAATTTTGGCATAGGCCAGCAAAAACTGCAATTGCTCTGAAAATGTGTCACAAACATCATGTCCCAGCAAACAAGAAAGATGCATTGTTCATTGTTGTGCCACTCTCACAATATTGGGGGTCAGTTAGCTCAGTCGGCTGGACAGCTGCCTTGTGATGCAAGTAGATTGACACCAGCAGAATGAGCTCAACTCCTGCACTGGAAGAGATTGCAAAGGAGGACTCTCCTTCTCATACTCCCCACTTGCCTGAGGCATGGTGACCCTCAAATTAAACCACCGATCATCAGTCTCTAACGAAACAGCAGCCTCCAGTCCAGTAGGACTATAGTAACATTACCTTCTCACTGTGCATTTAATGTCAAAATGTCACATCTTTCATCCTTTGTTCACAATATTCTCTTTGGTACTCTGCGGGGATCAGCAGCTTGTCCTCAGTATCTGCCATCTAGAAGCATGCCCTGCAAGATGTCCCTTCCTCCAAATCTGAGAGAAATACCATGGAAGCCTCAGATGAGGCACTGGCAAGGATATCTTCTGTAACCCTCACCAGCTCACATACTGAAACCACAGTGTGTATGCTGGCTAGATTAGAGTTCAGGGGCACCTACTGGTGAGCGTCTCGCTGCCATATCTCCACAGCTAACCAAGGAAGAAACGCCCCAGTTGCTGGCTTATGGACAACTGCTGGAATCCAGGGGCCTCCTCGATGGCAGGTGGGAGAGGACTCTACACTGTCAGAAATTGGGAACTTCACACAGATGTGTAGGCAGACACAAGAGCAGCAGGCAGGAACTTGAGAGGCACTGACAACCGAACGCAAAAGTGGCAAGAATACAGCAAGAATATGGCATGCGAGCATCTGGTAACCTCCATGGTCAAGGTGGTGACTTGTATCGAGATCTAGATTCAGCTGTACCAGAATTTGCTGGATAGGTTGCACAGAACTACACTCCATTGCTCCAGCTATTGGTATTCAGCATCAAAGGCTAGGGGACAGAGGCATGAGGTATCTTGACCTCAACCCAGATGCCCCTCTCTCACAAGATTACGTGGTGGTCTCAGTAGGCACCCAGCTGAAGGAAGAACCTCATAAGAACCATCACTCCAGAGCTAAATTAAAGCTACAGATCTGGCCCATCCTTAGCATGACCCAATGTTCAATGGCCCAAGGTGTGAAATAAGAGGTTTTTGCACCATGGGCAGGCATTGGGTATAACGCAGCTGATTGCTAATTTGACATCTAGGCTCCATCTTTCCACATGGACAAACATCGTTACTTTATAACAAGCATCTGTGGAATTCATTTGTTACTTTGCATGATATGATCAGAAGTGCCTGGGGCAAGGATATGAATGGCACACAGGAGGCTAATGCCAAAGCCTCACAAAGCATGTTATATTCATAGATTTGTTTGAGTATCACAATATAGGTGTCTGTGTGATGGTGTTGCTCTTTGAAGAGCATCACATCACTTACAATTGAAGCCCGTCCCTCAAAGAAAAAATATCTACCCTGCCCACTCCCTGTGTGGTAATCCATTGTGTACTTGTTATTTACAGCATGATGTAAGGTAATAGCGATCTCTCCTTAAACAGTGAATTTCAGACTCTTCCTCTCCAGCTTGGTGAACCTCAAAATGCAAATATTTCCTTTCCGGTAGCTCTCCCTGCCAAATCTGTAAACTTTGTACTTCCCTAAGTCGCCATGCAAACTGTCTATTTGTATCTAAATCTGCACACCTTACCTTCCCAGCCCCAGGCATGCCAAGTAAACTTGTAAGGTCTGCTAGTGCACTTCCTCATGTAAACCAGGGTACTCTGACCATCAATGGCTCCCCACTCCCACTCCCATCTGCATCTTTTCCCTCCTGTAGTCTATCGTTTCCACCCAATCCCCTCCCCTCATATAGCAAATTATCCACTTTGGTTTTTTAATCCCCTCTGCCTCCCAGCATTTTGATCCCATCCCCACAATTGAGTTCCCTAGCCTCATCCCACAGCAGTGAACACTGATAATGCCCCCTTGACATTAAATATCGGGATGCCCAAGTCTGACTGTTTCGCCCCCTTGAGGACTTTGCCAGACAGTAATGAACAATGAGTGACCAGACTCCTGACTGATATTTGTACAGGTCCCCGACTGTCTTCCCATGACTCCCCGTATTGGTTGCACTGCAACCACAAGGCTAACAATAGCCTACTCCCCGAGCAGTAGAAGTACTGATGCCCTGACTGTAAACACCCTAACCAGCCTATTGACTGTGCCCAAGCCCCTGAACTGAGAGCAGTCTTACTGGATT
>NC_063337.1:88278777-88370842 GCF_021869965.1 Rhincodon typus | reverse complement strand
GGACAAGGGAGGCGCAGTTGTAGTATGGCGCACTGACCTCTACATCGCCGAGGCCGGACGCCAACTCTCCGACACCTCCTCCTACCGCCCCCTTGATCATGACCCCACCCCTGAGCACCAAACCATCATCTCGCAAACCATCCACAACCTCATCACCTCAGGTGACCTCCCACCCACGGCCTCCAACCTCATCGTTCCCCAACCTCGCACTGCCCGCTTCTATCTCCTTCCCAAAATCCACAAACCTGAATGCCCTGGTCGACCCATTGTCTCCGCCTGCTCCTGCCCCACCGAACTGATCTCCAACTATCTAGACTCCATTTTCTCCCCCTTGGTCCAGAAACTCCCTACCTATGTCCGTGACACCACCCACGCCCTCCACCTCCTCCAGAACTTCCAATTCCCCGGTCCCCAACACCTCATCTTTACCATGGATGTCCAGTCCCTCTACACCTGCATTCCCCATGCAGATGGCCTTAAGGCCCTCCGCTTCTTCCTGTCCCGCAGGCCCGACCAGTCCCCCTCCACTGATACCCTCATCCGCTTAGCCGAACTTGTCCTCACACTCAACAACTTCTCTTTCAATTCCTCCCACTTCCTACAGACAAAGGGGGTAGCCATGGGTACCCGCATGGGCCCAAGCTACGCCTGCCTCTTTGTAGGTTACGTGGAACAATCCCTCTTCCGTACCTACACCGGCCCTAAACCCCACCTCTTCCTCCGTTACATTGATGACTGTATCGGCGCCGCCTCGTGCTCCCACGAGGAGCTCGAACAGTTCATACACTTCACTAACACCTTCCACCCCAACCTTAAGTTTACCTGGACCATCTCTAACACCTCTCTCCCCTTCCTGGACCTCTCTGTCTCCATATCGGGCAACCACCTCGAAACCGATATTCATTTCAAGCCCACCGACTCCCACAGCTACCTAGAATACTCCTCCTCCCACCCACCTTCCTGCAAAAATGCTATCCCCTATTCCCAATTCCTTCGCCTCCGCCGCATCTGCTCCCAGGATGAGGCATTCCACTCCCGTACATCTCAGTTGTCCTCGTTTTTCAAGGACCGTAACTTCCCCTCCTCGGTGGTCGAGAACGCCCTCAACCGTGTCTCCCACATCTCCCGCACCTCATCCCTCACACCCCGTCCATGCAATAAAAACCAAAAAAGAATCCCCCTCGTCCTCACGTACCACCCCACCAACCTCCGGATCCAACGCATCATCCTCCGACACTTCCGCCATCTGCAATCCGACCCCACCACCAAAGACATCTTTCCCTCCCCACCCTTATCTGCTTTCCGGAGGGACAACTCTCTCTGTGACTCCCTTGTCCGCTCCACACTCCCCTCCAGCTCCACCACACCCGGCACTTTTCCCTGCAACCGCAGGAAGTGCTACACCTGCCCCCATACCTCCTCCCTCACCCCCATCCCAGGCCCCAAGAAGACTTTCCACATCAAGCAGATGTTCACCTGCACATCTGCCAATGTGGTATACTGCATCCGCTGTACCCGGTGTGGCTTCCTCTACATCGGGGAAACCAAGCGGAGACTCGGGGACCGCTTTGCAGAACACTTACGCTCGGTTCGCAACAAACAACTGCACCTCCCAGTCGCGAACCATTTCAACTCCCCCTCCCATTCCTCAGACGACATGTCCATCCTGGGCCTCCTGCAGTGCCACAACGATGCCACCCGAAGGTTGCAGGAACAGCAACTCATATTCCGCTTGGGAACCCTGCAGCCCAATGGTATCAATGTGGATTTCACAAGTTTCAAAATCTCCCCTCCCCCCACCGCATCCCAAAACCAGTCCAGCTCGTCCCTGCCTCCCTAACCTGTTCTTCCTCCCACCTATCCCCTCCTCCCACCTCAAGCCGCACCTCCATCTCCTACCGACCAACCTCATCCCGCCCCCTTGACCTGTCCGTCCTCCCTGGACTGACCTATCCCCTTCCTAACTCCCTACCTACACTCACCTTTACCGGCCCCATCCCTGCCTCTTCGACCTGTTTGTTTCCTCTCCACCTATCCTCTCCTCTATCCCTCTTCTATCCGCCTCCCACTCTCTCCCTATTTATTTCAGAACCCCCTTCCCCTCCCCCTTTTCTGATGAAGGGTCTAGGCCCGAAACGTCAGCCTCTCTGCTCCTATGATGCTGCTTGGCCTGCTGTGTTCATCCAGCCCTGCACCTTGTTGTCTCGGATTCTCCAGCATCTGCAGTTCCTACTATTACTGGATTATGACCCCGCTGCCTGATGAGTGTCTCTCAGGCTTGACTGAAGACTGCTTCCCTTAGGTTTTGAAATATGCCCGTCTGCTCAAAGCACATAGAATATGTCTGCTGCCTAGGTGAGAGACTAATGTAGTACTGTGCCATTTAGCAACATCTTCGCCCCTTGACTTATGACTGCTGACCAGCAAGATAGGCTGCACACTTTGTTTCTGCGCATAACCGCAAGACAAGACAAAGTTATTGTAAGCCTTTGCAAATGAGAGGTCAAAGTGCTAAAAGAGAAGACTAGGAAGTGAAAGACAAGGCAGGGATCCTGCAAGCATTCAGGTAGGTACAAAGTGATTGAGCGCTAAGATATTGAGTAAATGAACTGCCCTGAAATGCAGCCTGGTCTAATTGATAAGCCAGACGCCTGTCCTGCACACAAAGCATCTTTGCAGCAACATTCCGATGATAATTACTGGTGCGCAGGCTCACATTTTGAAAGTTCCAGAGAGGCCTAAAACACCTCTTTCTGCCTCTCCATGAAAATCTTTCCAGTTCTCTTTCTCAACTGGCCATTTGTCTCCTTTCCAATTGGAACATTTTATTTGAGTATTTTTAATATTTCTCAATAGCTAATCTTCTGCCCTTTGCTGTGTCTAGCACTCCACTGGTCTTCAGTTTGTTCTTATTTCCCATCCTCTGTTACTAGTGATACATAGTCCTTGTGGAAAACTTCATGGTTTCTTTCTTGAGATTGAATGAAGCAACTACTTTATGCTTTATGTGAACTTCACTGCTAGCATTCTTAGCTAATTCTCCTTTGCATATCTGGACTGTGGAGAAGAAGCGTCCCAACCCAAAACATCAACTTTCCTGTTCCTCTGAGGCTACTTGGCCTGCTGTGTTCCTCTAGCTCCATACTGTGTTGTCTCTGACTCCAGCATCTGCAGTTCTTGCTATCTCTGAGTGAGTTATAACCTCACTACAAAGCCTCTTTCAAGGATGCCCACCTTGAAGAAGTTGTCCTCCTCCCTCTGGAAAAACCTCAGTGGATCTCTCTCCCACTGCAATTCTCTGGTAATCTCCTCTGCCCTGAAACTATTCGACCACATACTCAAGCAAACCCAGTACTACAGTCACATCTCTCAAAGAAGGGTCCCAAACTGAAAAGTCAACTTTCCTGTTCCTCTGATGCTGCCTGGCCTGCTGTGTTCCTCCAGCTCCATACTGTGTTCACTTTTAGAGTCTACTCCCTTGCTTAAGTTTGCCACTCCTTTTGATCTTGAACATCTCTAGTTTTTCCTCTTCCTACAGTAAGGCTCTATCTCTCAAAGCACTCTTTCTTTGCATTTGTACATTAGTAAAAGTAAGGTTACCATAATCCCACAGGGCTGAACTCTCGCTAACAAGAGACTACTGATGGTGGTTTAACCTGAGGGTCAGCACATCCCAGGTGAGGGATGAGGTTGAGAAAGAGGGCACTTCCTGGTAAACTCAGCTGGTAAGGAAATTGAACCATCACTGTTGCTGTCACTCTCCATCGCAAACCAGCCATCCAGCCAAGTGACTTTGTCAGGTTACTTAACACAGCTCTCTAGTGTGGTCTCTAAGATCTCCCTCTTTACATGTTTCTGCTGTCTCTACTCTTAATTGTTGTGCTGATAATAGAGTAATACCAAATTGCATCATCACCATCATTTATATATTCCAATATATTATAATGCTTTCAGTGGTCACAAGACTATGGCAAATCACAGCTCATAGTGCAAAGCACTTAGAAATGATTTTCTCCAAACAATACACTTGCTCGTTTTCTTAAGTTTCTTGTTCGCTTGCTTGCAGGATTTGTTCCTTCTGAAGGAGTCTTCACTGGAGATTGGGACCTATTTACCAGATCCTTTCAGCAGCAATGTGGCAAGTACATTAAAAGCTCCCAGCTGATGTCAACACTTACTTGGCTCTGCAAACACAGACTGATGTCTCATTAACTAGTAATGAACTACATCACAGAACACTCCAGCATAACAAAAAGCTCACCACAGGGCTTCATTGCAGCTTAAATGAAATATTTTCTTCAATATAACTCACAACTAATTTAAAGTGTAAGGGGGAATTTGTTCTCTTTGAATATTGAACAATAAGCGTTGCCTTAGTGGGTGAAATTTGGACTAGAAGGTTTGCTTTGTCTGCAGCTGACCAAGCCAATATACTACTCATTTCAAGTCATGATGAAGGAATCAGGTAAGCTTTGTGTCACTAGATTGGCCTCTGCTTTCTTCTTCAAAGGTGATGCTCCACACTCACAGGAGCAAAAGCACAATCTGACTCTGCAAGTCTGATAATAATTGGGAACATCAGAGCCATCCATTAGTTTCTGCGCTTCTACTCACTTGCTCCTCTCTGAAGTCAAGTTCTCACATGGACCATTTCTAAAGGAAATTAATTCACAGAATGCTGGCATCGATGACAATCTCAGCGTTTATTGCCTTGTCCCAAATTGTCTTTCCAAAGATGATGGTGAACCACCTTCTTGAAAGAACTGAGTAGCAGGTTAAGACATTACAATGCATCAATCATATAAAAACATAAAAAATAGAAGCATGGTTATCCACCCGAACAGAGCTGGGACCAGGATCCCTGGTGGCCGTTTTGAGGGTGCTATTTAAACTGTGGGGACTAAAGAGGAATACGAGGGTGCACGAAATAGTTGGAAAGATGGATATCGTGAGCACAGAAAATAGTGGGTTCGTAGGTGAAGTCTGAATATATAAGAAAGTAATGAAGTCTACATCAGGGTAACACTGCCTGCATATGAATGCATGGAAAAGAGTAAATACAACTGGGAGATACAGGTGCAGATTTCAATGTGGAAATATGAATTTATGGCAATAACAGAGATCGGCTGCAAGAAAGGACAGGACTAGGTGGAAAATATTTCTGGGTACAAGGTGCTCAGAACAAAAAGGAAAGAAAGGAAAGGAGGAGTTTGGTGGTGTTGGTTCAGGGAAGTATTGGAGTGCTGGAGAAAAAGGATGTCCCAGAAGCATCAAGGTCAGAGTCAATCTAGTAAAAGCAAATGAACTAAAATGGTGCAATTATATTGCCTAGTCTATGGACCATCAATTAATGGAAGACTGTAGAGGAACTAACCTGCAAGGAAATTGCAGCGAGATGCCGACACTATATAATAGTTATAACTGGGGTCTTTAGCTACACAAATGTAGACAATGACAGTGATAGCATATAGGATGGTGAGGTGTAATATTCCTCGACTGTGTTCAGGTAACTTTTCTACAGCAGTATGTGTCTAAACAGAAAGTTTGCACTGTTCGACCTGGTTCTTGGAAATGAAGTGAGCCAAGTAGATCAAGTAACATTGGTGGTACGTTTAGGAAACGGTAATCATTGTATTGTAAGTTTAAGGATGATGCTAGAAAAGAAAAGCAGGCAAATTAGAACAAGAATAATTAGCTGGGAGAGAACTGACTTCAATGGGACAAGAATGAACCTGGGTAAACAAGATTGGAGCAAAGGTTGGTTGGAAAAGATGTAACTGAATGGGACTGGGTGGGATGAACTTCAGAGGCTTGATGTGGACTTTATGGGCTGATTGGCCCTTCTTCCACACTGTAGGGATTCTGTATCAGTGTAACTTGTACACAGTTGCTATACTGCAATAAGTTATATTTTTTTAAGCAAAAGCTTGTTCTTGTTACACCAGCAGATTGTTTTCCTCCAATCCCTATCTTAAACAGGAATAGTGGCAACAAACATAGCCAAAGGTTTGGTGAAGTGCAGACAACCTCAAAAAGCCTCAATGAAGATTGATCGTACTAAAAATTACCTTTATCAAAATCAGCAGCAATTAAAATGTAATTATCTTAATTGTAGTAATTAAAAGGCACTGTCTTCATAACTAAGCATTTGTGTCAAAATGCATTATTTGCATTTGACACCATTTTGCCAAAGATGATTCATGGTTCTTATAACTTTTCTTCAATTTCATGCAGAAGGAAACAGGTTTTCCCATCGTGTTTCTGCAAAGACAGTGCCTCGAAGATATGTATATATTTTCTGACCAACAGTTGAGATAACTTTCCAAAGTGAGGTCTGAAGTCATCAAACTGTTTGGGATTTTTCTTCATGGAAATGTATAATTATTGACAGGGCTGGTGATGAGTATATGATGTAGGATGTGTAGTCTATATATATTAATATGATTTATTTTAGAGTTTGCATTTTGACCTAGTGGCATATGTCTGTATGGTGAAGACATTTAATAATTAACTTGTCAGTATTTCTGTAGATATGATTTTAAATCACTATGTGACAGCAAGCAGCTGACTGCTTGCCTTCTTTGGTCATATCATTGAGTATAGGAGTTGACATGTCCTGTTGCAGCTATACAGGAAATTAGTGAGGCCACTTTTAGAATACTGCATACAATTCTGCCCACCCTTCTTTAGAAAATATGTTGTTAAATTTGAGAGGTAGCAGAAAAGATTTACAAGGATGCTACCAAGACTGGAGGGTTTGAGCTATAGGGAGAGGCTGAATAGACTGGGTGTTTTCTTCCCGGGAGTGTCAGAGACTGAGGGGTGACCTTATAGAGGTTTATAAAATCATGAGGGGCATGGATAGGGTGAATAGCCAAAGTCTTTTTCCCAGGGTGGGAAAGTCCAAAACTAGACAACTTGGGTTTGAAGTGAGAGGGGAAAGATTTAAAGTGGATTTCAGGGGTAACATTGTCATGCAGAGGGTGGTGCGTGTATGGAATCAGCTGCCAGATGAAGTGATTGAAGTGGAAAAAATTACAACATTTAAAAGCCACCTAGATGGGTAGATGAATGGGAAGGGTTGGGAGGGATATGGGCCAAATGCTGGCAAATAGGATTAGGTCAGATTGGGATAATAAGGTGGAGAGCTGGATGAACACAGCAGGCCAGGCAGCATCAGAGGAGCAGGAAAGCTGATGTTTCGGGTCTGGACCCTTCTTCAGAGAAAAAAAATGAGGCCAGATTGGGATGTCTGGTCAATATGGATGATTTGGACAAAAGGGTCTGTTTCCGTGTTGTATGATTCTATGACTCTGTGACTCAGGCACTTCTGCCATGATAATGTGAATTTGTTTGTATTATGAGAGTTTTATGATTGGTGAGAGCATACAGTGAAAGGCATGAGTTTGCCTTTGGTGTAGGAGAATCAAAAATGGATTTTTGCTTGGGGAACAACCCATAAATTGGAAAGCTTTTTGTTTTAGCTTACAGAAAGCATGGTTGGGGTCAATTGTGGAACATTTTGTCCCAGAGAAAGGAGCTCATTCAGAACAGTTAGGAAATAGGTTACCTCAGTGCAAGTGTATAAGTTTGACAATTCCACACTGGAAGTGTTTGTTTCCTACCTTGGTGGAATTATTTAAGTTAACAGTGTAAATTGTGTGACCAAATCTGTTGCTCTGTGCTTATATTTCAGTGAAAGACCACCATGCTAAATAATAAAAAAAAATTATCAATCCAAATTTCAGTCTGCAGTCTGACTTTTCCTGTCGTATCATCACCTGGGATCATAGCCAGTGGAAATGCTGATCCAATACAGTGCGGCTAATAAATTCCAAATTAATGAGGAATTCTGATAAATAAACAGGGAGAAATTCAATTGGTGTGAAGATCATTGACCAGAGGACAATTTTAAGATTATCAGCAAAGGATGAAAGGGGAGATTTTTTAAAAAGAAAATCAGCAAATTATTGTGATCTGGAATGCACTGCCAAAAAGAATGGTGGAAGCAAATAAGAAACAATATTTATTGTGCAGGAGGAGATCATTCAGCCTTTGTTACTGCACTGGCCAAACAAGAGCAATCCCAGCTTACTCTACATTCCAACGATGGGTCATACAACTGCAGATTCAACAGTAACTTTCAAAAATGGAACTGTTCAAAATTATTGATTTATCTAAGCAATAGGCCACCACACTTGTGGAGTTCAAGGTTATCCAAACCCAACTTTTACAGAGGCAGCACTTCTCAAAAATGTGTAGCATTGTTTGTGTCTCTCCACAAGTACATAACCACCAGATTGAAGAACAGCTTCTTCCCCATTGTTATTAAACTCTTGAACGGACTTCTCAAATTTTAAATTTAATGTTGATCTCGCTCTTTGTACACCTTCTCTGCAGCCACAACATTGTACAGAACACTCTTTTCTATCAACTTAATGTGCTTTATTTGGTATGATCTGGCTGTGCAGTATGCAAAACAAAACTTCTTACTGTACCTAGGAACATGTGGCAATAATAAATAAAATAAAAAAATCTGGAAATGGAAGAAAATAACGTAAAGCTATGGGATAATAGTAGCAGATTTGGTCTAATTGGAAAGACCCCCCTAAGAAATGAAACAGTATGATAAACCAAAAGGCCTCTCTCTCACTGATTGATTACTTATTATTAGTAATTCTTTGGTCTGTCCTTGATGAAATTCACACTTTCCTTAAACATGTAACGAAGACTGGAGTTTCTCGACCTTGTTCCTGCACATTCAATAGTAGGTGGATATCCTGCTGAAATCCTCCACTAATCATGATAGAATCTGGATGCTAAAACATGACATTATACAATATTATATCATTACACATCTCAGTAGCTGTTTTACTAGTATAAGGTGAATTTATGGTCTTTACCAACTGTTGACCTAAAACTTAAGTGGATCAGTTCCACAACTATTGTGGCTACAACAATAGATCAGTGTCTGAATGTTCTGTGGCAAATGACACGCACCTTTAATTTCAAAGAGTATAAATTAATAATTTGTTACAATACACTGTCTTGGTTATACACAGCTGCAATAATGCGAGAAAGAAACTGAAAGCCATCCAAAGCAAAGTAGTTCAGTTCATCATTTTAGTCACCTGTTAATCACTTGTCAAAATGCAGCATGGTTACACTGGGAACTATCTACATGATGTACTATTATTAGCAAAGTGAATGCTGTAGTAAAAAGAAAAAGGGCTCTAGTCCTTTTCCTAAATGGTAAACATGCAATTGCAAAATCATCCACTCTGTATTCTGGCACAAGTTTCAGCCATACATTTCAGCAAGATCTTAGCTCTGACTCCTGACTTTTAATGAGTTAGACTAGCCACAATTCAGCACTCATAGGCTAGGCAGGTGATATTGGAGACAGTGTCTGCTCCTGATCATTGTGAGACACTTGCTAGTGTGGCTACCGGTGAAAGTTAAATACAATACAATAAAATACAGCACAGGAACAGGCCCTTCGGCCCACCAAGCCTGTGACAATTCCTAATCCTTATTTAGGCCCGCTACTTACTGCCCATATGCAGTTTCTAACCCTTTTTTTGCCTGCCCTTTATATGTCTATCAAGATACGCTTTGAATATCGCTTCCACCACCTCTACTGGTCGTGCATTCCAGGCGCCCACCATCCTCTATGGAAATATTTTCCCAGCACTTCTCCCCTGAATTTTCCCACTCTCACCTTGAACCTGTGCTCTCTTGTAGTTGACCTTTCCATGTTGGGAAAAAGCCTTTGACCAGCATCCACGTCCTTCTGGTAGTATGGCAACAATAATTGTATGCAGTATTCCAAATGAGGTCTGACTAAAGTTTTATAAGATTGTAGACATGTAGATATCTTCTCGAAAATTTTAAAGTTTTATACTGCTGTAACATACCTGCCAACTTTCATATTCGATACCTCGGCCAATGAAGGCAAGTGTGTTGTATGCCTTCTTGACCACATTATCCACTCGTGTTACTACTTTCAGGGATCAGTGGATCTGTACACCCAGATCCGTCTGTATAACAATGCTCCAAAGGGTTCTGCCTTTATAGTATAATTTGCACCTGAATTTGATCTTCCAAAATGAATTACCTTGTATTTGTCCTGATTATTAAACTCCATCTGCCAAACTCTGCAATCTACCTATATCCCACCATATCCTTTGACAAAAGCCAAAAGAACTGCGGATGCTGTAAATCAGGAACAAAAACAAAGTTGCTGGAAAAGCTCAGCAGGAGAAAAGCTCCTCAGAGGAAAGGTCACTGGACCCAAAACGTTAACTCTGTTTTCTCATTCACAGATGCTGCCAGACCTGCTGAGCTTTTCCAGCAACTTTGTTTTTATATCCTTTGACAATCCTCCTCACTATCTGCAACTCTGCCAATTTTGCTATCATCCGCAAACTTACTAACCAGACAACCTACATTTTCCTCCAGATCATTTATATCTCTGACAAAAAGCAAAGGCCCCAGCACTGATCCCTGCGGAACACCATTAGTTACTGATCTCTATTCCAAAAAGCACCCTTCCACCACTTCTCTCTGCCTTCTATGACAAAGCCGGTTTTGTATCCATCTGGCCAGCTCAAAATGGATCCCATGAGACTCTGCCTTTTGTACCATCTTGCCATGAGGTACCATATCAAATCCATGTAGAAAACATGCATTGTCCTTCCTTTATCAATCATTCTTGTCACCTACTCAAAAAACACAATGAAGTTGGTAAGACATGAACTTCAGTGCACAAAACCGTGCTGTATATCACTAACCATGTCATTTACTTCCAAATATGAACATATCTTGTCTCTCAGTATCTTCTCCAACAGCTTCCCCACCACTGATGTCAGACTCACTAGCCTGTTATTACCTGGATTATCTCTGATTCCATTCTAAAACAAAAGGAACAGCATTGACTATTTTCCAGTCCTCTGGAATCTCATCTGAGGCCAATGATTATGCAAATCTATCTGCTAAGGTCCCCTATTTCCCTTCTTGTCTCCCACAGTATCCTGGGATCGATCCCATCTGGCCCTGGGGACTGGTATACCTTAATTAATTTTAAGACATCCAACACTTCTTCGTGCATTACGTTGATGTGCCTGAGTATTCACACACCTTTCTCTCACCACAACATCCCTCAAGTCCCTCTTTTTGGTGAATAACAATGTAAAGTACTCATTAAGGATCTCACACATTTGCCTGGTTCCACACATAACCTTCCTCCTTTATTCTTGAGTGGACATACTCTTCCCCTGGCTACTGTCTTACTCCTAATATATGTATAAAATGCATTGGAATTCTCCTTAACCCTGTTGGCCAAGGACATTTCTATGAGTCCTTTTTAGACCTCCTAAGTCCCTGTTTGAGCTCCTTCCTACTTTCTATATATTTCAAGGAATTTGTTTTTAGTTGGCTAGATCTTGTAATTCCCATGGTCAAGGCTTCAGGTGAAAAATTGACCCTTTGGGACTGTTACTAAGGCATAATACACACAAAGAAAAGTAGAGAAGGGTGGGAATGGAGGGAATAATGCAAAAAGCCCAACAACAGCTTATATTTATATACCAGCTTCAAAGCAGAGAACTATCCTAACTGCTTTGCAGGAGCATTTTGAGCAAAATATGACACTGAGTTATGTGAGCAGGTAGATTTGTTAAAGAAGTAGATTCCAAAGGGGTATCATGCTCTCCCAACATGGACTTAAGTAAAAAAAAAATTAAAATTGGATATTTACTTCAAACATAATGGTGTTGCAACGTCAAGTGACATTGTTTTCATTCCAAACATACAAAGTTACAACTCCCTGCTGCTTAATCTTTGTTTCTACAAGGCATGAAAAATTCATTAAAATGAGATTGACCTATCTGGACACAGCTTTGAACGTTCATTAAATTGCTAATGGACTCTTCTTGTGTTTAATAGCTGCTTTCTGGCAAATAATTAAAAGAAACTGGTCTTACAATAATGTTTGCAGATTTTTCTACCCCAGACTCCCCAGAATGGGATTGCAAAACTGTGTTTAATTATAGTAGTATGTAAATGTGTTTTTGGGGTAGAGGGAGAAACATCCAGATCATGGAAGAACAAGATTCTACTGAAAAAACACCAGGTGTAAAAATTCAGGTTTGTCTTGAGCTGTCTACCTAAGGGACTGAACTACAGTTGATCGACAGAGATTTGATACAGCATCATGGGTATTATGGATCAAGAAAAATCTGCTACTGCAAACAACAAATTAGAGCAAATCTATCTTTCTAAAATGTCCAAACTCTTGCCCACTGGACAAAAAAATGGATTATGGGCCTCCATTATTTCAATACTTTGGTCTGGGAAAGATTTAAATTCATGTCACTCGTCATCATAATTTACACGACATCAGGTTATAGTCCAATAGGTTTATTGGAAATCAAAGCTTTCGGAGCACTGCTCCTTTGTCAGGTGAAGTGAAGAGAAGCACACAGACACATAATTTATAGGCAGAGAGATCACAAAGTCATACAAACGGTGTGAGTAGAGAGTCGACAGGCTGAATAATAAGTATCTGCAGGTGAACAAAAGTGTCTGATGGTATGCATAAAGTGACAACAGCTGAATAGCAATTGAAGCAATGACTATATTCCAATTAATTAAGCCAGAGAGATAATTACAATATACTAAAAATAAGTTGGTGCTGGAAACAAACCAAATGGCTGATAGGTGAAGAGTTGCTGAGGATCTAACCAAAGTAATCCAAAACTGTACAAATTATGTTATCAAGGTGACGGTGTCAAAACAGAACAGTAAGGAAGATTTTACAAATAAAGAACAGTATGGTGGGGTTACACATCAACTACAACACCACACAATCCTGCCAGGGCAACCCCTGCAACACATGCCAGATCATCGACATGGGTACATGGATTCACATGTGGGAACATTACCCAGCATGTACACAGCAGATACTCATGTGGCTCGGCCCATTTGTCTATCTCATACGCTGCAGGCAAGGATGTCCCGAGGCATGGTGTATTGGCGAGACCATGCAGACACTATGGCAACAGTTAAATGGACATCTGCAACAATCACCAGTCAGGAATGTTCCCTCCCAGTCGGGGAACACTTCAGCGGTCAATGACATTCAGTTTCTGATCTTCAGGTAAGCATCCTCCAATGCAGTCTTCAAAATACACAAGAACATAGAATCGCCGAGCAGAAACTGATAGACAAGTTCCATACCAATGAAGGTGCCTTTAACTGTTATCTAGGGTTCATGTCACGTTACGTGTAATTCTTGATTGTTGACCTTGTCCACTCCAGCCCAACGCCTGCACCTCCACATCATAGTAATCATAATTAGATAGTTTCACATCATTTCCTGTTATGGTCTTAATGAAAACAAATGATTAACATTCAATTTTCACCATTGTTTTTTAATATCAAAACTTTTGGGACAAAAAATAGTTTTGAAAAAGTGCACTAGTGACCTAAAATGACTGCTATCATCACTTGACAATCTCAGGAAACTAACATCGAAATATATAAAACAGGCTGCACTGGAATTACTATTTGAATCAAAAGGCACTGAAACTCAATAAGGCCTCAGGAAATTTACATCTCATGTCTTACTCACACTTGCATGATAATACCACATATTAAGAGAAGAAAGGTTCCCTACAACTATCTAGCTTGGAATGGATAAACAGATACCAGAATCCTCAATGGATTTGTACATCAACAACAGCCTTTGAGCAAAATAAGGAGAGAGAAAGCAACATGGACTGAGAATATCAAGGACATTAAAACAACTCCTCTTTCTCCCTCAAACTCTTAACCTATCATGTTATTCCAGCCATTTAGTTTATTTTCAGCACCACCTTATTTTTAATATATTATAATAATTTCTCCACTTCAATTAATCGGAATATAGGTCATCTCTTCACTTGCTACTCAGCTGTTGCCACTTTACTCACACCATCAGACGTTTTGTTCACTTACAGAGACTTATTATTCAGCCTGTCGACTCTCCACTCACACCATTTGTATGACTTTGTGATCTCTCTGCCTATAAATTATGTCCCTGTGTGCTTCTCTTCACTTCACCTGATGAAGGAGCAGTGCTCCAAAAGCTTTGATTTCAACTAAACCTGTTGGACCATTAAAGTGGAAAACCAACTTGAAAAAACTATGGTTACTGAGGAATCAAGATTATCTGCAAGCTTCATCAGTTACATTTCACTTTTACAACTGAAAGACTCTAAAAATTTTATACTGCAATTGCTTTTATCTTTCTGTTTGTGCTAGACACCATCCCCCACACCATTTATTTCTGAAATGTCATCATGCTGTGTTTGTGTATGAGTGTATTTTTCTACACATTAATAAATAATAAAACTGCACACTCCTTCATTTAAGAATAACATGGACTTGGCTGTTCTTCATTTTATATCTGATTAACTAGTTTTAATTGAAGTGTGATACCCACAGGCTAAAAGAAAGAAATAAAAATGTTTGTGTGATGATCAGGAGAGCATTAAAAAGAGGCAAGCTTATCTCCTCTCCTCACCTGACATAATATTCATCAAAGTTGTCAGTGATTAATGTATTAGTGTATGGATGTGAGTATTTCTTACCCTTGGATTTAATGATTCAATTTTAAGTAACCCAGCAAAAAGTCATTTGTACATAAAAGAAAAATTCAACTTTTTATTTTGACACCGATGCTCTAGTTGCTAAGAAACTATGTCCACACTCACATAGACAGAGACAGATTAAAAACAAATGAAGATGTAAGCAATAATGATACACATTGAATGCAGCCCTATAGGTTCAAGGTCAAATTGTCAGGTTGTTGCAAGCAAGGACTTTGAAATTGCAGAAGTATCTCAGTTACTGCAATGGTTTACACAATTGATCTGGTGGAAGATATTTTTTCTTCCAAAAGTAGCTGGTAAATGGAATGAGGTAGAGGAGAAAGTAGTCCTGTTTCTTTCTTTCTTTCACAGAACTGCAGGTGTAGCCCTGTTAAAGCCTTGATTTACAGCCTGTTGCTGAAAATCCCTCTCTCTCCGTAGCTGAAGCAATCCTTCCATGTAGAAATTATGCCTACTTGTGTAATATCCTGAACAAGGAAGAAAGATGATTGGTGTATCGTGTGACTCTGGTGTTATGAAAATGCTTCATATTTAATATTTCTTTGAGAACTTAATTTTGAAGAATGGTGGAAACATTGAATTATTTCAAATTTTGTGGAAATACCGAGGATGGTTTCTTTAAAATAAGTCATTAAAACATTACTGTTGGCATGGAGAATTTCTTTAACAAGGCTTCATCAAAGCCAAACAACTGGTAATAACTGGTGTTCTGCTTTGTGAACAGTGACTGGATAGGAGAATCAGTTGGGGAACAAGAAACCAGTGACAAAGGACTTCCTGGTTCATCTCTCCTATTTTCTGAAAAGAGGCTTCTTTCTGAATTCAGGCTGAAACCTAATTGTTCTTCAGGAAAGTTGTTGAAGGAATGTCTCAATATCATATTTCCTGAGAAAGTTGTGTCTATCAAGACTCCAGAGACAACTATGCATGAGTTATGATTTGACAACATATGCCAAAAAATTGGCTTGAACTTTGTGTTTTATCTTCTTTTTTAACCTTCAAGAATAACACTAATGACCAGGAAGCATTTTTGTCAGAAAAAAGTGATTTCTAATTTAAAACTAATGAGAATAAGAGTAAGAGTAGGTCACTTTGGCCTTAAAACCTGCTCTGCCACTCAATAAAGTCATGGTGATGTGAATTTTAACTTCAACTCTATATTCCTGCATATAGCTAATCATCGTTCATCCATTGGCTATCAAAAATCTATCCAACTGTATCTTAAAATAATTAAAGATTCTTTATCCACTGTCTTTTGAGGAAGGAAATTCCAAAGACTCACAATGCTCTGAGAGAAAAGAGTGACTTAAATGGATGACCCCTTATTTTTAAAATATGACCCCTGGTTCTAGATACTCCCACAAGAGAAAACATCCTTTCAACATCCACTCACTCAAGTCCCCTCAGGATTTTATATTCAACTAAGTCATCTCTGATTTTTCTAAACTCGAGAAGATGCAGGCCTAGCCTGGCTTGCCTGTCCTCATAAAGCAATTCACTTATTCCAAGGACAGGCGTGTATCAGGCCAACCTAAGGTAGAAAAGATACTTAATTCCCCATTTCAGTAACTGGAAAATATATTATCACTTTATGTTGTGGTCAGAGGCATAGGCGAACCTAAGCAATAGTGTAGTCCACCAACCTTGATCATAACCCTGTAACAAATGCTATATTGAGTTTCAAATAAGTTCTTGGGATAATTTTATCTTGGAGTCTAAAGTCTTCTTACGCATGCAAAGATTGATTTTTCACGCATTAAATTTTCTTGTCAATCAAATATTCTTTGTGCTCAAAAGAAGGCCATCAAAGTTACATGTCTGGACATTCTTTGAATTCTGAGGAATTCACATCTGGGAATGGCCTCTCTCGTCTCCGCTAGATATAAAGGAATATTCAAATATGAAATTCTTTCTGGCTGCTTTCGGAGACATTCTGATGTTTTATTTTAAAGGCGTTCTCTTCTTTATTACAAGGATAATCTTTTAAAATGCAGTTTTTCATCATTCACACTCTGTCATGGCAACACTGTTGTGATACACCTCTGTCACACAGAAAAAAAGAATGGAATTCTAATCTATTTTTATATAAGCTTTCTTTCAAATCAAAAGATAAGAGGTCTGTTTCAGGTTCTGCTTCTTCCAGAATTCTGCAAAGCATTATTCGTACCAGAACCCGAGATGACCTTTCAATATCATGCAACACCACATGACTCTTCATCTTGCCTACATAATCAACACAGCTTTTGTTGACAATTTCACTATACATTTCATCTCATGCAGGGTTTTAACAAAATACTTTTTAACTTACTTTCAGATATAAAAATTCACCAGCTTCATCAATTCATGGGTACAAACATCCAGCTGAATCCACCCTCCCATTCGTTTCCTGCCAACCCACTGCAATCCTCCAGTTTTGCCTCTTGTTGTGTGTTCACAATACCTTCTAACCAACCTGTTTTCACCCTGAACTCTCTGTCTTCAGCAAAGGCCTTTGTTTCATCCCCTTATGTCCCAACTTAATGAATTTCAAGTTCAGCATGGTTCTGATCTTTTCTTTGATTTCCTCCACGCTCACTTCTTGCTCCAGAGGCATTCTATCCACTAACAGTTCATTTTGCCTGTCTCCAACATATTCCCTCCACCTGGACCCTTCCCTCTTGCCTTTTACAATCTGTGTCCAGTGAGCACTGCTGGCATGATATTGACCATTTAAGTTTCTCTGCTCCTTTCACTCATTCTAACCTGTCTTCCTTTGAACTTGCTACATTCTATTTCTGACGTCCAACCTAACATTGTTGTCAAGCCCATTGATATGGTTAAAGGGTAGAGACGATTGTTGTCTGAAGAACTATTCTACTGGTGACAGAAACAAGCTCTCTATAAGAAACATAGAGAAAATAGGATCAGGAGGACGCCATTAAGTACTTTGAGCCTGTTCTGTCAGTTAATATGATCATGGCTCATCATCTGAGTATGCTGTTCCCAATTTGTTGCCATACACTTTGACCCTTTTAGCTCTGAGAACTATACCCAACTCCTTCTTGAAATTATTCAACTTTTAGCCTTAACTGTTTTCTATGGCGGAGAATTTCACTCTCTAGGTGAAATTTCTCCACATCTCAGTCCTAAATGGCCTACCCCACTTCCTGAAACTTTGATATCTGGTTCTGGGCTCCCCGGTCATAGGAACATCCTTCCTGTGTTTACAATACTTAATCCTGTTAACATAATATCGTTTCCCATGAGATTTAATATGAATGCTTTGTGCATTAAGGCTCAAAGCCTTAACGCTTGTCTTTTTTAACATTGCTTAGTCAGTTTGCATTATACTGGACTATGGTCCTGTTTGCTTCTCACCCTTGAATTCTCTACCTATCACTTTTCTTATTTTCTATTTTATCTTTTGTCTATGCTCTTGTTCTGCTCTCTTCTCCCTGGAAAGGTTTTCATCCCCCTGCCATTTTAGTTGAAATCCTTCCCAAACACACTTGCAAATACTGCCCCAGTCATCAGTTCTAATCTTGCCCAGGTGCAACCTGTCCAGCTTGTACTGGTCCCATCTACCCAGACATTGTCAAGTTATCGGAAGTGAAGACTTTGGAATTGAAGAAATAACTCAGTCACTGTGATAACATCTATATTTAAGCTGCTGGAGGTTGTTTCATAGGTAACTTGCAGAAGGAATGAAATATGGGAGACAGTGGTCCTTTCTTTTGACTTTATGGAACTGGAGGAGCGGCCCTTTTACAACCTAGATAATTAGAAAGCTTGACAACTGTTGTTAGATTTATCTTAATCCTTGATGCAAGTAATTGAGTTGTGTGTGAATATTTTCCCGTATTCAAACAGTAAGGAAAGATGGCAGGTGTATCATGTGACCCTGTAACAAGAAATCACAGAACAAATGAGGCATTGTGAAGATTTACTTTCAGCGAGAAAAGTATTTTCTTGTTTTTTTTTAATTATTTAAAAGACTTTGTGCATGACAGCCACAAAGTCAATTGAGTCTATTTCAATTTGTGGACACCCAGTGAATTACCAAGTACTCTTCATGTTTGGAATGCTTTGTTTTTCCTCCAGAAACAAAAGAATATTTTAATCCACAATTCCAGTTGGCTGCTCTTGTTTTTTGCTTAAAGAAGTTATCTTTTAAAATTACAGTGTCATGACATAATTTTTCTTAAGAATTGTGTGTATTTGTGTGAGTGGATGTGGTTGCACATGTATTTAACTTTTGACTATTAAACCTTTACTATTATTTACTAATGTTAATTATTTATTTGTTTATTTATTTATTATTTGTCTTGCAGTCAGCTGACTCAGAATATGATATATATTTTTCACAAAAGCACAATGTCCTTAGTCAATGGAGAGTGGTTAAAAGGGGTGCCATTCTGATCATTTCTAGCTTCTCTGTAATAGTGAGACGAATCTTACCATATATTTTGGCTCAGCGTCATTTTCGTAGAGTTTCATGGAGGGTTTGCTGCTGTGAGAACCAGTGAGTTTTCTCACACCATTGTTCCAAACTTGCCTCAGTAAAAAAAACTCATACCTAAATGGCACCACGCTCATCCAATGCCAGCCTGATTTGCCCAATCGCCATAGCTGGAGATTCTCAACACTACCTGGATATTCTGGGATATAATGGCACCAATCTGCAGAGGAATATAGGCAGGTTAAGCCAGTGAGCAAAAACTTGGCAGATGTGAAATTACGTGGAGAAATTTGAGTTTATGCATTTTGGCAGGAAGAATAGTGGAACTGTTGAGGCTGGGTCATTAAGTAGATTCATGGTTGAGGCAGACAGATTTTTAATTAGTAAGACAATCAAGGCTTATGGTGAAAAGGCAGGAAACTGGAGTTGATTATCAGTTCAGCCCTGATCTCGTTGAATGGTGGAACATTCTTGTTGGGCTGAATGGCCTATTTCTGCTCGTACATCTTACAGTCTTATGGTCTATCCTAGGCACCAACACCATTTTTGTATCATTGGTCCTGCTTCTGGTCAAGCATTGGCTGTGTGAAGTATCAATTTCATGGCATAACAACCTGAAACTAACTCTTCTCACAACACAACAGATACTTTCTTGCGCATACAATTACAGATCCCTATACTAATCACTGGTTGTGCACCAAATCATGCAGCTTACACCTGTCCTTTAACTACATACCCCTTGCATTCTTCTTTAAGTCACTGTTGCATTTCATCAATGCACAGTGTCAAATGTTCTCATCATTCAATGTGTTATGGACCTGACCACACCCCCTCAAAATGTAGTAAGAAGATAGCCCAAACCCTAACTTTGTCTTATTTTAAATGTACGTGTTAGGCTTTGCATTCCAGATGCAATTTGTTTGGTCAAACTACTCATCTTTAAGCAAAACACACTTTATTTTACACTACAGTTAAAAATACAGAAAATATGAAAGTAAAAGAATTGGCTGAGCTGTAACTCTATTGAAATTCTTAACAAAATAATATATATGAACTACTACTAATTAACTGCTCTACGATAGTCATATCCCATAAACACACCCTTGGCAAAGGCAAATCCAGTAAACAAGAATGTGTCACATGCAATTCAAGCAACAGGAAGAGAACTCCAGCTTTTAACTGTAACAGAAAGAGGAATAAGAGCATCCACATTCAGCTTCAAGACCCCAGTGACTGCAGAAAGCTAAAACTAAATATCCTGTTACTGTGGGAGCTTAATTCCATGCATTCAGACAGCTTCTATTGTTTCAACTTAAGAGAAAAATCCCAAGGCCTCACAAGTTGGTTTCTTTATTGGCTTTAGCAGATCGCTTGACACCTCGGTCTTAACCTTTTGTCATAAAAACACCGGGACTAAATACACCTCTTAAAGACATAGTATCATCACAAATGTATAACTATCACATACAAGGAAGTTTTCAATCACCTCAAAAAAATCATTTTAATTTACTAACATCAAAAACATAGACAAATCAAATAAACTGAGGCTGTATTAACCTGTCAGAACAGAAATGTAATGCCTGAATGTTGAGCACCAACAATTTTACTATCAATGAATGATCATTGCACCGAGCTCTCACCTATTGGAATAAGGTGTCAATTAAACCTTGCCTGTCTTGTAGTGTCCGATGCTGCCATACTTCATCATGTGGAATCCACAACCAAGGCTGCAATTCTAACCTCATCAGAGGGAATTGAAATGAATAGTGCGTCCTGACAGAAGTAGAAATTGAAGTGGTACCATGGGTTTGGGAAGTGCTGTCTAAGGATATTTGATGAATTTCTGCAGTGCATCTGAAAAATGGTGCACATTGCGACAACCGAGTGTCGGTGATGGAGGGAGTGAATGTGGATGCAGTGCCAGTCAAACAATTAAAATCAGTGATGTTCAAGAGGTCATAATTAGGACTCGGTGCAGATTAAGATACTGGCAGCAGTGTATTGGATGACCTCTTTCTGACAGAAAGTAAATGTCAGTGTTCAGCCAAGACTGTTTTAGAATAGGTAAGTCTAGAGCTAAGCAAGGTATGAATGAAGGTTTCAGTAGCTGATGAATTGAGACAGGTGAAATATCAGGAAAGTTACAGAGATGGGAAAAGATTATCTCAATGATGGTATGAACATGCGTTTGCAACTTTACTTCAAGATCAAATATGACATCAAGCCTGCAAACAGACTCATTTAATTTCGTACTATTGGCCATGAAAAGGATTGAGTCAGTATCAAAGGAAAGTAGTTTATAGTGGGGACCAAAGACAATTGGAGGAATGTCTGCTCATCTGGTACTGAACAATAAAGAGCATCTCAACTTTGTAAATTGAGCACTGATGGCATTCATTTTTAAAATACATGAAAAATGTGCTGCAGATGATAATGAAACTCTACTCAGTTTCAAAATGTGTGATGGCTTTGTGCTCATCCAGAGTTATAAAATGAATTCGCAGATCAAGCTTATTCATATACTGATTGTTCCATTGAGCTAATGACATAGCAAATCACAGTTGAAGAAAGGGTGAATTTCTTTATTCACATATTATATTAATTCACAGCCCTTTACAATGAAGATTTCCAGAGATTCACTACCCTCTGTGAGATGAAATTCCTCCTCATCTCTTAAATATGTGCCTCCTTACTCTAAGATTATTTCCTCTGATCCTAGAATCCAGGGAAGATCTCATTAAAACTTATAGAATAGTGGGAGGCCTGAATAGAGTGGACGTGGAGAAGATGTTTCCATTAGTAGGAGAGACTAGCACCCAAGGGCACATTCTCAGAGTGAAGGGACAACTGTTTAGAACTGAGATGAAGAGGAGTTTCTTCAGCCAGCGTTTGGTTAACCTGAGGAACTCATTGCCACAGAGGGCTGTGGAGGTCAAGTCATTGAGTATATTTAAAATAGAGATAAATAGGTTCTTGGTTAGTAAGTGGATTAGAGAATACAGGGAGAAGGCAGGAGAATAATGTTGAGAAAGATATCAGCCATGATTGAATGGCAGGGCAGATTCAATGGACTGATCACCTTAATTCTGCTCCTGTACCTCATGGGCTTATTGTCTCCCACAAGGGGAAAAACCTTTATTCATCTACCCTGTCAAGTCCTTTAAGAATCTTGTATGTCTCCATAAGGTTGCCTCTCATCCTTTTAAATTCCACCTAGTACAGGCCCAATCTATTCAACCTTTCTCAGAACACAATCTTTCCTTATTTGGTATCAGCCTAGTGAACCTTTTCTGTACTGCTATAGTGCATTCACATTCCTCATCCATATTGTAAATTGTTGTGGCACTAGTGCTGGTGCCTCTGACACTCCATTTGTTATAGGTTGCCATCCTGAACATGCCCTCCTAATCCCAACTCTCTGTCTTTATTTATTTCTTGATTTATTCAATAGTGAATGAATTTTGTTTGAACAGTTGTCCCATTTACTTTCAACATGGCTCTTCCACCAAAACATTTCTAACCTTAGAACTAATGAGGTGCCTGAATTTCCATTGCTGACCAGGTGAACATAGCACTCACCCAGTCCATAACATAGGATAGAGAAGAGCAGCACTGAAAGAGAAAGAAAAGATCTATAATCAGGGAAAGGATATATCAAGAGGAAGCAGAGACAACAATAAGATGTGACCCTAAAACAATGCAAAGAAGCAAGAATTGGAAGAAAAGTCAATGGAACACAGAAGCAGAAAGCAATTGACACCCTGCAGCCTGGTCTGAATTCAATGGCTGATCTGTGACCTTTCTCCAAATACTACTTTTGTCCCATATTTTTTGCTTTATATATGTTTGCTTAATAAGAATATTTACATCTCAGATTTTGCTACAAATACTTGGTGCATGGAGGTTTTTCCTAATTGCACTCCTGAATGTTCTAATCCTGAAATGTTCTGGATTAATTTTTACTTAATTTTTACTACAGCCCTACAGCGCTCTAACCAATAAAAATAATTTCCTCCTTTCTATATTATCCTTTGCTTTGAGTGTTTGAAAATATCTTTTAATCAAAGTACTTTGTAATCTTCAAATTACAGGGAAAACAGCCTTAGTTCATGAAATTTCTCCCCGTAATTTAATCTTTAGAGTTGAGACAGCAAAGAGTAAATGCACTGCAAAGTAGAAAATATAAAATGAAATGCAAACTAGAATCCATCATTTTGATGCAAATGTTCATTTTATGCCTTCAACATTTGGATTTCCTCCTATGCTTTCACAAAATAACAACTTTTTTCCTCCGATACAACTAAAGAAATAGTCAATATATCTTCAATTTAAGGTGCAAAGTCACTGCAACACCTTCTTATCACATATCAAGGGCATTCTTCAGTCGCTAACTGATTGATATCCATGTCAACTTTTGTTAGTTTTTTAGGTTGGCCTCGATTCATAATGTGTGAAATGCAGTGATGAATTAGATACGTAGACATGTCAATTGACAAACACCTCTGAGAAAACATTGAAAGTGGTCCATTATGGTGTCCCTTCCTATCAGGATCTGTAAAATTATACATAGAGCCATCTAGAGAACATCTGTGGGATTGACGTATAAATAGCATCATGTGCCAAGGTGGAGGTAAACATTGTAACAAAGGCAGAGGCATGTTTTATATTCTTTCAGCACTGCTTTTATTAAAATAAGTTTCAATACTTTTACATGATGCGGTAAATGTCAGGTTTATGGTTCCTAAATTAACTGAAGCTAGAAAGAATTTAAGAAGAACTGAAAAGAAAATCATGATGTGTAGGCAATAGCAATGGAGCTACAGAAGCCATGATAGGTAAACTGCAGGTCAGTACTCAACTGCATCTGATAGAAACATAGAAACATAGAAGGTAGGAGCAGGAGTAGGCCAATCAAGCCCTTGAACCTGATCCAGCATTCATTATGCTCAATGAGCTCAATACCTTCATCCTGCTCTCCTCCATATCCTGTAATCCTTCAGCCACAAGAGCTAAATCTGCCTCCTTCTTGAAAACATAAAATATTTTGGTCTCAACCATTTCTGTAATGGTGAATTGTGTTAGCTTGTTAGGCCTCTCCTCTTTTTGCTTCCTTTAAAAAGACTCCTCAAAATCTTCCTCTTTGTCAAAGCCTTTGGCAGCCACTCTTAATATCTTCTTATATGATTTGATGTCTTCTTTTCTTCCATAACATGCTTGTGATTATGTTAAAGCAGCTTCATTAATAGAATTTGTTGTTTCAGTACAGTGAGGAGAGGTAAAAAGCAATTGGAAGATTTTAATGGACAGCTTTGAGAAAATTTTATAGTTGAGTAAAATTGAATTTGATTTGATTTATTATTGTCACATGTACCTAGGTACAGTGAAAGGTTTTGTCTTGCATGCGGAACAGGGAGAGCGTACCATCCAAAGATCATAGGGTGATAGAACAGAGAGAGGAATACAAAGTTGCAGCTGCAAAGAAAGTGCACAAAAAGCAAGATCAACATTAGATTTGAATTTGTTTGAATCTGACATTTTAAACTCGAAAAGAAAACAATATTCACTTTATGGTTTGTTGAAAAGGTGCAGTTTTATGCAGACATCAAGAATTCATAATTCCTTGAAAGTAGAGTTGCAGTTAGAGTGGATAGAGAAGAAGGCATTTGGTATACTTACTTTTATTGGTCAGTGCTTTGAGTATAGGAGTTGGGGGGTCATGTTGCAGCTGTACAGGACATTGGTAAGGCACTTTTGGAATACTGCATTCAATTCTGGTCTCCCTGCTATAGGAATGATGTTGTGAAACTTGAAAGGGTTCAAAAAAGATTTACAAGGATGTTGCCACAGTTAAAGGGTTTAAGCTACAGGGAGAGGCTAAATAGGTTGGGGCTATTTCCCTGGAGTTTCAGAGGCGCACAGAGGTTTATGGAACCATGAGGGTCACGGACAGAGTGACTAGCCGAGATCTTTTCTCTAGGGTGGGGGAGTCCAGAACTAGAGGGCAGAGATTTAAGGTGAGAGGGGAAAGATTTAAAAGGGATTTAAGGGGCAACTTTTTCACACAGAAGGTGGTGCGTGTATGGAATGAGCTGCCAGAGGAAGTGGTGGAGGCTGGTACAATTATAGCATTTAAAAGGCACCTGAATTGATATTTGTATAGGAAGAGCTTAAAAGAATATGGAACAAATGATGGCAAATGGGAGTGGAGTCATCTGGGTCGGCATGGACAAGTTGGACCAAAGGGTCTTTTTCCATGCTGTACAGCTATATGACCCACTGAATTTATGAGTCTAATTAGGGGTTTTTTTCTCTATTCATTTGTGGGATGTGGGCATTGCTGTCTGGCCAGCATTTCTTGCCCATCCCTAGTTGCCCTTGAGAAGTTGGTGGTGAGCTGCCTTCTTGAACTGCTGCTGTGGGTTGACTCACAATGCTATTAGGGAAGGAATTCCAGGATTTTGACCCAGCGACAGTGAAGGAATGGCAATATATTTCCAAGTCAGGATGGTGAGTGACTTGGAGGGGAACTTGGAAGTGGTGGCGTTCTCATGTGTCTGATGCCCTTGTCCTTCTAGATGGAAGTGGTCGTAGGTTTGGAAGGTGCTGTCTGAGGACCATTGGTGAATTTCTGCGGTGCATCTTGTAGATGGTACACACTGCTGCTACTGAATGTTGGTGGTGGAGGGAGTGAATGCTTGTGGATGCAGTGCCAATCAAGTGGGCTGCTTTGTTCTGGACAGTATCAAGGTTCTTGAGTGTTGTTAGGGCTGCACTCATCCAGGCATTTGGGGAATATTTCATCACACTGCTGACTTGTGCCTTGTAGATGGTGGACAGGCTTTGAGGAGTCAGGAGGTGAGTCACTCGCCACAGTATTCCTAGCTTCTGGCCTGCTCGTGTAGCCACTGTGTAAATGTGGTGAGTCCAGTTGAGTTTCTGGTCAATGGTAACCCCAAAATGTTTATAGCGGGGGATTCAGTGATGGTAACACCATTGAATTTCAAAGGACGGTGGTTAGATTGTCTCTTATTTGTGATGGTCATAGCCTGGCATTTGTGTGGCATGATTGTCACTTGCCACTTGTCAGCCCAAGCCTGGGTATTGTCCAGATCTTGTTGCATGTGAATATAGACTGCTTCAGTATCTGAGGAGTCATGAATGGTGCTGAACATTGTGCAATCATTGTCGAACATTCCCACTTCTGTCCTTATAATGGAGGGAAGGTCATTGATGAAGCAGCTGAAGATGGTTGGGCCTAGGATACTACCCTGAGGAACTCTTGCTGAGATGTCCTGGAGCTGAGATGATTGACCACCAACAACTATGACCATCTTCCTATGTGTCAGGTATGACTCCAACCACCGGAGAGTTTGCCCCCAATACCCATTGATTCCAGTTTTGCTAGGGCTCTTTGATGCCACACTCAGTTGAATGCAGCTTTGATATCAAGGGCTGTCACTGCACCTCACCTCTGGAATTCAGCTCTTTTCTCCATGTTTGAACCAAGGCTGTAATGAGATCAGGAGCTGAGTGGCCCTGACGGAACTGAAACTGAGCGTCACTGAGCAGGTTATTGCTGAGCAGGTGCTGCTTGATAGCACTGTTGATGACACCTTCCATCACTTTACTGATGATCGAGAGTACACCGATAGGGCAGTAATTGGCCGCGTTGGATTTGTCCTGCTTTTTGTGTACAGGACATACTTGGGCAATTTTCCACATTGTCGGTTAGAAAACAGTGTTGTAACTGTACTGGAACAACTTGGCTAGGGGAGTGGCAAGTTCTGGAGCACAAGTCTTCAGTACTATTGCCGGAATGTTGTCAGGGCCTGTAACCTTTGAAGTATCCAGAGTCTCCAACTGCTTCTTAATATCACTCTCCATTGAACCAGGGTTGATTCCCTGGCTTGATGGTAATGGCTGAGTAGGGCATATGCTGGGCCATGAGGTTACAGATTGTGCTGGAGTACAATTCTGCTGCTGTTGATGGCCCACAGCGCCTCATGGATGCCCAGTCTTGAGTTGCTAGATCTGTGTGAAGTCTGTCCCATTCAGCACGGTGATAGTGCCACACAACACGATGGAGGTTGTTCTCAATGTGAAGGCAGGTTTGTGTAATGGATAATCAGGATATGTATTATTCAGATAAACCTAACTTGAACTCATACCGAAGCAAATATATTCATTCTCAGATGTAATGTCCAAAAGTGTTCAGCCTTCCAGGTGTGCTCCAACCAAGATTTATATTGCTGAATTATGACTTCATAGAATCCCTGCAGTGCAGAAAGAGGCCATTTGACCTATCAAGTCTGCACTGACCCTCAAAAGAGCATCCCAAACTATCTACACAACCCTGGCATTTGCCATGGCTAACCCACCTAGCTGCACCTCCCTGGTGCTGTGATACAGCAATACTAACCACTGAGCCAACATGCCATCCCTTGACCTCTAGCCTTCTAATCATGATGGCCAAGAGAGAAAATAAAAGCTCAGAAAAGCAGTGATTAAGAGCAGGATAAGTAATGACAATGGAATAATCAAAAGAAAATTGAGATAAAACAATATTCGTTCAATTTCTGCTGCTCTTGTGATTTTCTTACAATGCACAGTTTGTTTCGAGAGTTTTATCACTGCTTTGTTTAATACAAATACATACGGCAGATAGGAAAATATATACTTATTGTCATCATCAATCAACTAACACACTAGCAACAATTAATCGACCTGGATTTACGTTTTCTCCAAATATGCTCCTATGAAGCTTGTATTGAAATAATCATGAAAACTAATACCGGTTGTTTTATTGTTTTGATTTTTGCTTGAAGTTTATTCTAATAGAGGGCACTTCTCAAAAAGCACGTTTCTGTTTTCTGAACTAGCGCCGCGTTTTTAACAGGTGTTGCAAAAGTAATGGAATATAGATTTATTATAATAGAGTATGGATTTATTGTAAAGGACAATTTTTAATAAATATAAAGGGTGAAAGTAAGACTAAATTGGGAGACAAAAATAGAAAATTCTGCAAGAACATATTGGGCAATCAGTACCAAAAAGAGAAAGATAGATTGATGTATCATCGGTGGCTCTTTGCGGGTTCCAAGGAAGGTGAACATACAAAAACATTAATCTATCATTCTCTCATAGATGCTAACTGCATTTACAGTATAGCTATTCATATCACAGAAAATAATGTTGAGGCAGGAAGCAGTTTACTTAGTGCTGCATTTAATAGACTATGATGGGATTTGATGTTATTAATGTTAAAAGTTCTTTTTGTCATGATGAGAGAAAAGCTGAATGTGTATTGTTTGACAACTCGCTGAGATCACACTCATCATGCAGTTTGGCCCAGGATAATAAAACCTGTACTGAACATGCTCAGCATTTTCTGAAATTGGTTTTGCAGGTCAATTTGATAGGACCACACTCTCTTTTGTTCAATCAAATCGACCTTTTCCATTGACTCTCAATTTCTCAAAAAGAGTTTGTAGGTTTTTTTCTGAGCTTAGTTAAACTGGTCTCTTTTAACATCATGCAAGTATAAAAAGATGGGAATCAATTGCTAAAACTTATCATACTATTCGCACAGCTAATCTGAACTGCTTTTAAGCTAGCTTTTACCCATGTTAAAAGAGAATATTTTCTGTGATGTACTTCTACACTGCTTCTTGGATTGAATGAGGTTTGGAAGCTTGTGGAAATCACCATTGTGTAAACTTCGCTGAAATTTGTTTAACATTTGTATGCTTGACTGAAAACTGTGTACGTTTTTGAAAGTCTGACCCAGTATTATCAAAGATCTTTGTGATATAATGGCCTGGATTTTCTGAAGGGCAGATAATTGCAGCATAAGTGGAAGTTGTGGATTGAAACCCTGCAAAATCCCCATTGGAGCAGACTCTTGTCCTTGAAGATTCTATTGTCAAAACTTGACTATTGTCACTGATTTCCTTGTAAGCTCTTCCAACCTTAACACATTCCATGCCTGCACTCCTCTAATCTTGGTCTCTAAACTTTCCTGACTTTAATCATCCCATTGTTGAAACTTGTGCTGTCAACTGCCTGGGCAGTAAACTGTGGAGTTCTCTCGCTCAGCCTTACTACTTCAGTACCTTGCTTTCATCATTTAAGACACCCCTTAAAACTTGTCGCTTTCACAAAGCTTTGGTCACCAATGGCTCAATGTCGTATTTTGTTTTATAATGCACCTGTGAAGTTCCTTATGTTATTTTATATATTATTTCTGTTGTAGCAGATTGCAAAGTTGATATCACTCAGCGTATGGATGTCCAGGCCAAATTCGCTATGCCTGGAACCCTTGGAATGTATCCATAGAAAAGGTCTTTTCCCTAGGGAAGGGAAGTTCAAACCAAGAGGTCATAGGTTTAAGACAAGAGGGTAAAGATTTAAAAGGGACTCGACAGATATCTTTATCCCACAAAAGGTGGTGCATGTATGAAATGAACTACCAGAGGAGATAGAACATAGAACATAGAACATAGAACATTACAGCACAGTACAGGCCCTTCGGCCCTCGATGTTGCGCCGACCTGTGAAACTAATCTGAAGCCCATCTAACCTAAACTATTCCATTATCATCCATATGTTTATCCAATGACCATTTAAATGCCCTTAAAGTTGGCGAGTCTACTACTTTTGCAGGCAGGGCATTCCACGCCCTTACTACTCTCTGAGTAAAGAACCTACCTCTGACATCTGTCCTATATCTATCACTCCTCAATTTAAAGCTATGTCCCCTCGTGCTAGCCATCACCATCCGAGGAAAAAGGCTCCCACTGTCCACGCTATCTAATCCTCTGATCATCTTGTATGTCTCTATTAAGTCACCTCTTAACCTTCTTCTCTCTAACAAAAACAGCCTCAAGTCCCTCAGCCTTTCCTCATAAGACCTTCCCTCCATACCAGGCAACATCCTGGTAAATCTCCTCTGCACCCTTTCCAATGCTTCCACATCCTTCCTATAATGCGGTGACCAGAACTGTATGCAATACTCCAAGTGCGGCCGCACCAGAGTTTTGTACAGCTGCAACATGACGTCATGGCTCCAAAACTCAATCCCTCTACCAATAAAACCTAACATACCGTACGCCTTTTTAACAACGCTATCAACCTGGGTGGCAACTTTCAGTGATCTATGCACATGGACACCGAGATCTCATTGCTCATCCACACTACCAAGAATCTTACCATTAGCCCAGTACTCTGTATTCCAAGATGGAAAATGCAGATCGAGTTACAACATTTAAAAGACATTTGGACAGATACATGAACAGGAAAGGTTCGGAGGGATATGGGCCAAATGCAAGCAAGCAAGAAAATGAGACCGGTTTAATTTGGGAAACCTGGTCAGCATTGAGAAGTTGAACCGAACTGTCTGTTTCTGTACTATACTCTATATTCTGTACTCTGTGACTGTATGATTCTACAACTTCATATTGAAAGTACTGATGCTGTTGGATCTCTCGATTATGTTCATTTTTTTGTGGCCTGGACATCCATAAGATGAGTGATATCAACTTTGCAATCTGCTACAACAGAAATAATTTAAATATAAAATAACATAAGGAACTTCACAGGTACATTATAAAACAAAATACGACATTGAGCCATTGGTGACCAAAGCTTTGTGAAAGCGACAAGTTTTAAGGGGTGTCTTAAATGATGAAAGCAAGGTACTGAAGTAGTGAGGCTGAGCGAGAGAACTCCACAGTTTACTGCCCAGGCAGTTGACAGCACAAGTTTCAACAATGGGATGATTAAAGTCAGGAAAGTTTAGAGACCAAGATTAGAGGAGTGCAGGCATGGAATGTGTTAAGGTTGGAAGAGCTTACAAGGAAATCAGTGACAATAGTCAAGTTTCGACAATAGTCAATAGGCACGTGAATGAGAAGTGTAGCCATAGAAGAGGTGACACAGAGGCAGAGGCAGATGGGGTTACAGAAGTAAGGGTGGCATGATGGCTCAGTGTTCAGCACTGCTGCATAACAGGCTCAATTCAAGCCTCGAGCAACTGTCTGTTTGGAGTTTGCATATTCTCCCCGTGTCTGCATGGGTTTCTACCGGGTGCTCTGGTTTCCTCCCACAGTCCAAAGATGTCAATGTTACATGGCTTGGCCATGCTAAATTGCTCATGGTGTCCAGGGATGTATGAGCTAGGTGGCTTAGCCGTGGGAAATACGGGGCTACATGAATAGGGTAAGAGGTGTTGATCTGTGAGGGAAGCTCTTTGATGGTTGCTGTTGACCCGATGGGCCGAATGGCCTGCTTTACGTTGTTGGGATTCTATAATTCTAGTTCAGGTTCCTGGCACAGTAAGTCAAGGCCATCATCCAATATCGGTCCAGAGACTCGAGCACAGTCTGTCAAACACTTGGTGTATCCAGCATCAGGAGACCCATGCCTCTCTAGTCCAGGAGTGGGCCACCACACTCAATGCATTGAGTCATGGGAGTCGTAAGAGAACCAAACAAATATCACTCTGGGGTCTGGTTCGTCATCAGTCAAGGTTGTCCATCCAAGTGGGTCAATGGGATGGATCCCGGTCTGTCCATTAAAAGTCAAGGGGATGATGGGTGTTATCAGGGGGCACTGCTCAGGAAGAAGGCTCAGGAACTTAATTGTGGGGATTGGAGGCAGCACACTGTGATGCAGAGAGGTTAACAACTGTGAAGGAAGCAACTCAATATATAAGGGATGGTGGAGGGAGATGATAGGACATGGGTCGGAAAGGAGTAAGGTGAGAAAGAGGATTATCCACAGTCATGCAACCTTGGGTTCATGGACGGGACAGTACATTACAATGTCTAGCATGATGATCCAGTATACTTGGGGCTCAGGAAATAAATTGTGGAAATAGCCAGTGGAATAAATGTGTTTGTTGGGAATTTGGAGAACATCAAAGCTGACGGATTTGATGGGGAGGACAAGCAAGAAGGGAGTATGAAGATATTTTTGCGTTATGGTGACACAGACTGAGAAGCTGAATATAGGGCTAACTGCATGAAGCATGACCAGTGTTACCTTCCATTGTGATGTAAATATCAAACGCACAATGGGATACAATTTGCTACTGTTGCACCCAGGCTGGGTTACGTTAATTATTTCTTTCTGTGAGGGAGGTGGCTCCACTTTTGTGCAATATGAGACCCTTCAAAGGGCAATAGATTACAGATACCCACACAGTGCAAGTAAAAGATACCTGTAAACACAAAACTCTGCCTGTGAACCTTAGGCTTTAGCCCACTCTGCATAGTCCAATTCCTGGCCCCCAGCACTCTAGACCACTTCATGAAAAATTAAGAATCAATCCAACAAAGGGAGGTGATGCACACACAATATTGAAAAGATTGACCTTAGTCGTCAAGTAGTAGCAACTTCAAAGGGCCCATGATGCAAGAAAAGTTCACTTCATACACTGGACCAGAAAACATCATGTGGTGCTAAGGATGCATGACTAATAATGCAAGTTAGTATGAGATATTTTTCCACGATTGGTGGTTGGAAGAGGACCTTAGTTTTGTATATAGTTTTGTATATTTTTTAATCTGGTGTATAAATATTATTCAGACCTGTACGTCATACTTATTGCAAGTAAAGATCTATGACTTATTACTTTATTCAGTTGATTTAATAAAGAATATCAATTCAACATTCTTCAATATTTCCATACTCCTGAACTAATGGAATGAGAATGTAACGTATGAAAATATTTTATAATATCTCATTGCGGGCAATAGCAATATTTGATAACTTCCCAAAATTTAATATGTCCTTTCATTGATTTATACCCACTTACTGTAAGTCTGGCTCCTTTGCAACTCCGATCTTTAACATTCAGCTTTACACCACACTCTCTTCCTGGTTGTAGCACTTGTTCCAATCTTTAAGATATTTCTGTTCCTTCTCTCCCCAAATCAGGTTACCATTGACAAAACCGCGACTGCTTCAGTCTCATCTCACGAGTCAGATATTATTGGAAAATATCCAGAAATAAACTGATCCCAAATGGAGATAACAAGGTGTAGAGCTGGATGAACACAGCAGAAAATTTTCTGAAGAAGGGCGTAGGCCTGAAACGTCAGCCTTCCTGCTCCTCTGATGCTGCTTGGCCTGCTGTGTTCATCCAGCTCTACACCTTGTTATCTCAGATTCTCCAGCATCTGCAGTTCCTACTATCTCTGATCCCAAATGGAATTTTGTTATGTACAGTTCTGGGAAAATAAAGATTATTTGGTGTAGACAACTTTGACAAATTTTTACCCAATTGTACGTAGCAGTAACTGTAATTTTCAGCAAGTCTGAAGATTTTGGAGATTTGAAGCTGGCATTATTTTTTCTTTGGTTATGTTGTCAAGACATGTTTTCAATAATTCATTTTTGGTTTTATTACTGTCATGGTGAATGGGCAAACTAGCTTCTTTGTTGCACCAGCTTTTTTTTTCATTTGATTTCACCACAAGTACAATTAGCATTTTTCTTTTTGTCTACATGAATTGTGATGACTTGAATTCCAATTGTAAAAGTGTTGCTTACCTGCTATGCATTTCAAACCTTTGACAACATTAGCGTAGGAATAAGAGTAGATGTTTAGCCTCTCGGGTCTGTTCCACCATGATTGGCATGTGACCTATTTCCATATATCTCTCATTCTCTCTTATTTTACTTAACACACATCAAGCAATCTAAGATTTAACAGCAGCAATATGTTTTTATTCAGTCATGAGATGTAATTGTCACTGGCTATTTGTCCTGGATAAGACATTGGTGAGCTGCCTTCTAGAACTATTGCAGTTTCTTTTCTGTTGGAAGACACGCAATAACATTGAGGAGAGGCTTCCAGAATTTTGAACCAGTGACAGTGAAGGGATAGCAATAGATTTCCAAGTCAGAAAATTACTTGGAAATAATCAGGTGGCTCAGAGGGGAACTTGTAACCTGCCATTGTCCTTCCAAATCAAAGATCGCCAAACATTTTTTTTTTTAATGAGCGCTACATCTGATTCATGAAAAATATCATGAGCCCCTAAAATGTAAATGGGAAATGGTAGGTGTACATACTGGCTGTTACACAAAGGGTTTATAAGGTTTTGGAGTAGGTCTGTAGCAATCCATCGCAACGGACCCCAGAGTTTAAAAACCAGGCGGGAAAACACACCGACGCTTCATCAGAGGCTGCACTGAGGATGTTACCCAGCACGGTAACAAAATGTCTATGGAACAACAAAGCTGCTTGGCGAAACAACCAACCTCAACAAAGGGCTTAAAATGAAGGAAATTTGATCTTTACCTTTATTTCTATATGAAACTTGACATTACAGTCTGCCTACCAGTGCTGTGTTATCTGGTGTGTATCCTGAGAGGGCAACTTTGATGGAGTCATTCAGCTGCTTGTCAATCAGATGGAATTAAAATATAAAATATAAAGTTCATGTCAGAAAAGACAGAACCAAATAGGAATCCACTATCATTGCTGCTTTGAGGATGCTACTGGGCTGTACTTTTCAATATCCACAAGATTCCATAAAGTTTTGGCAGACTGCCTTGAAAGCTATTTTGAAGGTTGATGATCTCTATTTCCAAATTTACAAAATCAAGGTTAATCAGCACTCTAATTTGTTCACATAACAGTCACTTTCATGAGGGGGTTTTGAAGTAAACGTCACACAGGGTTCCAAAACAATTAAACCTGTCACCAAACTCTCGGCCAAGCCTGATGGGGAAACCACGGTCCTCATCAGCATCTGGGGTTCCCAGTAGCAGCTTTATTTTCTGCTGGTATTTGGAACATATGAAAGAGATGTTGCTATTTTCTTTTCTGGACTTGCAGTACCAGAAGGTTAGTTTCAACTTGAAAGCTTTCCCTGCATTAATCATTTTGGCAAATGTCTTCAGTTTCCCTTGCGATTCACAGTCCAGTGCATTCAATTTCTCTATCACTTCTGTTAAAAATGTCAAATCAAGCTGCCACACAATGTTTGATAATTTGGTGGTATCTTTGCTTTTTGACTCCATGAAATCTTTGAAATCTGACAAAAGTGAAACAAATCAATGCAGTATTTTTACTCTGCCAAGTTAGCGAATTCCAGTATGCAGCCAAAGATCGCCATACTCAGATGACAGATCATCAAGTGATGATTTGAAACTTCCTTGATATTTGGTCTCTGCATGAATTGCATTAATAATTCTAACAACAGAGACATTACATGATCAAACTCCATTACTTTGGCACAAATTGTTTGTTCATGTATGGCACAGTGGTAGTTTGAGAAAGGATAGAACTCAGGGTCTGCTTTACACATAACTATAAACTGGCATGACTCCCAATCATTGCTGCAAGCTATTCCAATGGCACATCAATTTTTTTGGAAAAATATTCTTGAATTCATTGTACATATCAGCTCCCCTGGTTGTGGATTTCAGAGGCACCAGTTTTGAGAATTCCTTTTCAATGGTACAGACACTGCCAGGTGGGAAGTATGGTTTCTGTTGATCGATTCATCACATGGAATAGAAAGCCTCTTGCATTCATATAAATCCCTCTCCAACTGCGCCATCACACTGGCTGTTAGGGCAGACACCCTTCATGCCATAGTATTTGCTTCTAATTGCACTATTGAAATAGTACACATAATTTCAGAGTTATTTATGAAATCTTGGAATAAAGAATAAACCCGGGCCATCAGAATTATTGCATGCTTCACAAACACAACATCTGTAAACACTGCTTTATTCTTGGTCAAAAATTGAGAAACTTTGAAGATAAATCTGTTGCTGCATTAGTTTTCGTAAGTGATTTGTTAAAAGAAACAAATTGTTGTCTCTGCAATGCAGTTTTCAGTTCAATTATTTCCATGTGATTGCACATCGTTTCTGGTAGGAAAATCCCTAACAAAATGTTTGTACATTGTTGCAAGGTGTCTTTTGTCCTTTTTTTTTATTCCCCAACAGCAATTCTCACACCACAGATTAAATAGACATGCTTATCTTTCATACCTGCAAATGAAAAGTTGTTCTCCCACTCTTAATGGGAGTAGTATGTCATCTGCCTTTTCATGTAAGGACCTGTCTCTGCATTCATGATGTCAAAAAGGGCAGATTATTTTTCATGTTGCAATTTAACTAGACAAGAGGCAAGCATGCAGCAGTACCACAGCAATAATACACCAAGGGAAAGAGCTGGCAAACTAGTTAGGCTACTTTGCGCCAGGACATTAGTTATTTGACTTAACTTGTGAAATCCTACTGCGGATATTTTCAAATCTTGATGTAAGCTACTCATTGGCAGAGGGTGAGCTACCATCTGCTTGCAATCATTGCCTTGGTGACCCCTTTTCTAAATGGTGGTGGTCATGGTAGAAGGTGCTGTCCATGGAGCCTTGTGTAATTTTCTGCTATTTGTGGAAGAGAGTTCCAAACATCTACCATACTTTTGTGTGTAGAAGTGTTTCCACTCATGAAAGATTTGTTTCTTATTTTTAGGCTAAGACCCTTTACACTATGCTACACACAATCTACATTTATTTTGGTTGTCTGCATTTGGACAATCAAGACATTTGGAACAATCATACTTTAAGCTTGGAATGATGAGGTGAGAGCTCTTTTTCTTAAGTACTTGGCATGCTGCCTTGTACAAAGGAACTGATTTAAGTTAGTCCTGATGCATGTTTCGTGACTATCTAGTGATCTCCTGAAACATTTGCATAAAACACTTAGTTCATGGCTAATTGGTTCCTAGCTCTTCACAGAAAGCACAACATAACATTTAAGATTCCCAAACCAAGCAAAATAGTAAATTATGTCCATAATAGTTCCCCTTAGAATGTTGAAACCATTTATCAAATCATTCTTTTATCATCTAAATTTCACGGAAAACAGTTGGTGCATCCACTTCTGTAACTAATTCCAACTGTTAGAATTCTTGAATAAACAAGCTATATCCATTCATTCAAGGTTTGAAAAATTGGTGTTTGTGTGGAAAATCATATATCATCTCATATTTCCATTTAACCTTATTATAGCCAAAGTATATCACCAATATTCCATTGGATGTGCTTAATGTTGTACTTATTATTAATTATGGCAGGGCCCTTGAGGTACCATGGTAGTTTCCCTATCTCTGGCCCAGGATGCCTTGGTTCAAGTTCCACCTGTTTCAGATGTGTTTAATGACAGCCTCGCACAGGTTAATTAGAAGATATCTATAAAATATGACAATGCTATATATTGACCCCTTATGTATGGACTGTTGAGGTGTGAAATTTTGGGTGAGACGTTCAATTGAAACTCTGTCTTACCACTCAGGTGAGCTCAAAAATCTGTAGCCCTACTTTGAAGGATTGCGACTTTGTTCTCCCTTGTGTCTTGGTTAATAGTTGTTCTTTCAAAGATCTGATCATTATCACACTACTGAATATGGGAACCTGCTGGCTGCAAATTGATTGTTGCATTTCCTACATTACAAAACAGAAATCATCTCTGGGACTTCTTGAAGCCATGAATGATGCTATAGAGACACAAGTCTTTTCAAGTCCTCTATTCTTCAGAACAGAACATTGATGAGCACAGAAATAAAAACAAATCTCCCCCCGAGTGCTTTTCTTCTCTCTACACTTTTTATTCATTGTTTGTCTGATGAGAATAACTTTGCTCTTACTTTGTAGCTTTTAGCAAAATTCTGTTCATTGTTACATTGCATACACACTTGGCTTCACAGTGGGCATGTGAAATTACTAACCATAGTCATTTCAAACCATGAACTTCCGTGATCTGTTGTTGGCAGCTCCCTGGTTGTATTCCCCAGTGAAAAAAATGATCTCTCTATTCACATTATCCATAGCACTGCTGGTGTTCTAGTTTGTTATACTGGTTTCTGCCACCTGTACATCATCAGTTGTTTGCTGCAGATCAAAGTTCTTTTCTTTTAGTAGTCTACTATAGGGTTACCAATTTTGGAAAGATATATTCCTGGAGGTTATAATACGAGACCTCTCACCTCCAACCATCCTTTCAAATAGCTTTCCCCTCCACATGTCCAATTGTGTTAACTAATATGGTAAAATTTTCCAACAAAATTCAATAGAACATTATTTTTAAAATAGCTCTATAATGTTTCTCCTCAGTTCTTCACAGGAACAATCGAGACACATTTTCGCTGTTCTGGGAGAATACAAGGTTAGCCTAGAGGAGTGGTTTTCCAAACTTGTCTCTGTCTTGATCACATACTGTATAATCCACAATTCTGTCCTTAAAAGACCACAACAAAAATTTGCCTTTTTTGAGATAAAGAAGTATGCATATTGACCAATGCTTTCTTCTCGAGTTTAAAGTATGGGATTAAACAAATTTTCATTATCTCTAGCATAAAGTGTTTCTCAAAATGGTTCACTAATATCTTCCAGGTTTGTTTTGCCTCCCATCATAATACTGAAAAATGACCTCTACTTTAGTAATTCTTATAACACAGTCATTTCATAGACATGTTACGCAGAGGGTAGTGTGCATACGAAACAAGCTGCCAGAGGAGGTGGTGGAGATGGGTACGATTGTAAAATTTAAAAGCCATCTGAATGGCTTTATGAATGGGAAGGATTTAGAGAAATATGGGCCAAATGCTGGCAAATAGGACTGGATTAATTTAGGATATCTTCAGCGCAGATGAGTTGGACAAATGGTCTGTTTCTGTGCTGTATAACTCTATGACTCTAGAAGTGAAATTTCACATTGAACTGGATAATTTTACATTTGGACAAGTGGTCAAAGAGGTACATCTCAATGGAGGAGAGAGGTGGAAATGCGAGGAAGGTTACAAATATTGACGATATTTTCAGGTTCTTTATTAAGGGGTTCAGCGTACTCACAGTTTTCTCCAAATTGGGCAAAAATTCAGACTTTCAGCTTTCTTGAATTTTGCATAACATCGGTGTCTCTACACTTTCTCTCTATCCTGAATCCCCTCCCCTTTGCCTTCCCAATAAAATGACTGTATTCAAAGCAAGGTCTCTTGCACTGTGTGAACTCCTCAATTTCATAGATCAGAATGAAGGCTGAATGCTTGTCATTTAAACCTACTCCTCATCCCTAAGTCCTTACTTGAACCTTGCAATTTTCAGTGTCCTTGCATTCTCTCTGCACCTTCGATGTACAGTGGTAATAATCAAGGGCTGCAGGACATGAGAAGAAGAGAATTAGGGTTGGTCTATTGCCTTTGGTTCTATACTCAGAAGAAATATACATAGAGACACATATTACATCTGGTTTACAAATGATGACACACCAATCCAACTTCACAAAAACTGATGGTTGTTAGGTGTGATTCCATTCCGTAATAGAACAGAAAATACTGGAGAAACTCAGCATGCCTATACACGTTTATAGAGAGAAACAGAATTTTTTTGAGTCTAATATGATTGAAGAAGAGTTAGATTGTATTTGAAATATTAATTCCATTTCACTTTCCACAGGGACTGCTAAATGTTCTTTTATATATTTTGATTGTTTTCAGATCTCCAACAACTGCAGTATTTTACTTTTATATGATTATATTAATGTCTACATATCTAAGACCACCTTTGTTTCAATTAAAGAAGATCTTGTGCTGGACGTCATAAATAGTAGTCACAGATATACTCTAACATATAACCTACTTTTTAAATTATTTTACTTTAGTTCTCACTGCTTCCACAGAAAGTTCTGACATATTCCGGGTACAGTTATACCAGTGGTCCCCTAATAGCTTGTCCAGTTGATCCAAATTGGTTTACAAGTCTAGATAAAGAATCATGGACATTGTGATCAAGCCTTACCTTGAGCTCATCCAATACCCAGAACAATTTGGGTTAGCTGATAGTCATCTGGTCATACAATGTATGAGTTTTTCACCTCCAAGGGGCGAGGCCAATTTGCTGGCACTATTTCACTGAGGAGCAACAGAGTCCTTCCTGGTTTCTCAGTCAACATTTACCCGACAACTAATATCACTAAAACAGGTTTTGACACTGGTCCATCCGGAACTACATCTACTAGAAATTGTGTATGCTTTTATTCTGAGTAAATCATTTAATGGGACACCACAGTCACTTCCTACTACTCTGAGAAACTGCTTGCATCTCCTACTCTCTGTTTGTGCCTTCTAACATGCTCTCGTACAATATGCTATTTCCATCACTCATAATCCTGAACCTTCTAGAATGTGTTTCTCAGTGAGAATTTGTTTAAAGTTTTCTGAAATTCATATACATCACATTTATCATGTGTATCATATTAATTAGCCACATCAATTCACTGGTTGGTATAAGGAGAACTAATGAGAAAAGAATGCAATAATGAATGGTGTACTTGTGATCCAGATTCAATAAAATACATTTGGTTTAATGAGAGCAAGTGCTATTGGGAGCTAACTATATCAAGGATTATGCCTACTGCATAATAAAGGGGAATTCAAGAAATTTAACTATGGGAGATGAAATTTTCAATATTTATCCATCACTGTGAAACACGAAGTGACTTCAAGGTAGTCATTCTCAAAGGTTAGAGTTTTCAATTGTCCAAAGTTGTTCTGGGATCTCCACTAAATAATCATTAATCTCCAGGACATTGCTGTGAGCCAGTCCACAGAAAAAAACATGGAGGATTTTTTTTTTAAATGCCATTTATTGCATTTTCCTTGAATGCTTTCATTTATTAGTAATAAAAATACTGGAGATGGAGCTGAGAAGATTATTAACAAATCTATGACGATTAGTACTGTTTCCTTTCCCGCTGTTTGTGGAAAAGTAACATATTCTAAGGATGTACCAATTGCAGGAGTGAGGGGATAGGATTGCTTGAAGTGAGAGGTTATGTGATGAAGCCTCCCAATAAGCACCCAAACAGAAGTGGCAGCCTCGTTGATGTATTGGTAAGAACTCCATTATTGAATTGGAAGAATCAAGTGTGAATGGGGTGCTAAGCTATACGCTATCATATAACCTACTTTTTAAATTATTTTACTTTAGTTCTCACTGCTCTCACTGAAAGTTCTGACATATTCAGGGTACAGTTATACCAGTGATCCTCTAATAGCTTGTCCAGTTGATCCAAATTGGTTTATAAGTCTAGATAAAGAATCATGGACATTGTGATCAAGCCTTACCTTGAGCTCATCCAATACCCAGAACAATTTGGGTTAGCTGATAGTCATCTGGTCATACAACGTATCAGTTTTGTGATCAAAATTTCAGACAGAAAGTGGCAGCCTCATTGATGTATTGGTAACAACTCCATCATTGAATTGGAAGAATCAAGAGGGAATGGGGTGTTAAGCTATTTCATGCTCTCACATCTAACTTTTCATTAAATAAAATAAAGAACAGTTTGGGAAGAGCTTGCTAGTCTATGAGCTAATGGATTAACTAAGAGAAAAGGAAAACTGAATACATTGTCCCACATACGCATAGTCACAGAGTAATCAAAGTATTAATGCTATGAACTGTATACACTCATGCAAAAGTTGAGTTTTGTGATCAAAATTTCAGACAGAAAGTGTGTGTGTGTGTGTGTGTGTGTGTGTGTGTGTGTGTCTGTGTGTGTGTGTGTTTTTGGGGCGTTTTACATGATTTATATGCTCAAAGAGTTGAACTTGTGCTATTCCTGGGGAATGACTGATAATGATACTGTCCCAGTGGTTACTGGCCAAAGTTCTGAATTGAGCAATACATTGCTGTCATAGACTAGCTGTTCCACTGGTTAGGGGTTTGTTAGAACATAAGAACACAAGAATATAAGGGAGTCGGCTATCTGGCCCACTGAGCCTGCTCAACCATTGAAATTAAAATCTTGGGTGATCTTTTCGTGGACTCATCTCCACTTACCTGCCCGCTCACCATAATCCTTAATTCCTTTACTGTTCAAAAATCTATCTATCTTTGTCTTAAAAATATTCAACAAGATAGGCCCAACTGTTTTACTAGGCAGGGAATTCCATAGATTCATAACCCTTTGGCTGAAGAAGTTCTTCCTTAATTCAGGCCTAAATCTGCTTCCCCTTATTTTGAGGCTATGCCCCCTAGTTCTGGTTTCATCCGCCAGTGGAAACAACCTCCCTTCTTCTATCTTATCTATTCTCTTCATAATTTTATGTTTCTTTAAGATTCCCCCTAATTCTGCTAAATTCCAATGAGTATAGTCACATTCTACTCAATCTCTACTCATAAGTCAACCCTGTCAATTCCAGAAGAAACCTAGTGAACCTCTTCTGCACCCCATCCAGTGCCAGAGCATCCTTCTCAAGTAAAGAGACCAAAACTGTACACAGTACTCAGGTATGGCCTCACCATCTCCTCCTTTGACTGGTTAATAATGCTTAGGAACATGGGTTCAGTATCATGAAGGACTCTTCTTCTCAACCTGCCCCTTTCCTGAAGCATGGTGACCCTCAGGTTAAACTAGCATCAGTCTTCTCTCTCTAATAAGATGGTCAGACTATAGTGACTTTGCATTTATTTCTGTGGCTTGAAAAGAGAAATTGCTAAAAAGGTACATGTGACATTAAGGATTTGTGAGCCAAAAGTTGTGGGTTGCCATCTACGTGCAATATTAAATAAAAACTAAGGACCACATTTACTATTACACGAGATCAACTATTACTGTAGAATATACGCTGTCTACATTTCTTCAATTTCAAAACCTAAAATGTTTATCTTTGTACGCCAAAGTCAGATAAGTCATTCCAACTCAATTCCACCTGCTTTCCTGTGGGATGTCATGCTCACTTTTTTCCCTGAAATGTGAAGCATTACTGCCATTTTCTGACTATGGATGCCAATGAATTGCAGAAGAAGTCTCATGAGTGATTAAGTACGTATTATCATACCATGAGTTGAACACAGCAGTGCACAAAGCAGTTGATATTAGCATGGCATTTTTTTTTCTCTAGAAATTGTGTTGATTAACCTTTAATGGGATTAGTTTTAGTAATGTGGTATCAATATATGGAAGGACAGAGAGGAAATATAGATTAAAGGAATTAAAAATTAATCCACTGAGCTGACAATGTTATCTCTTCTGCTATTTACTGCATAACCATTGAAACTGGTGACAAAATAAATGCAGATCACACTTTATTTTATATTTGTTCATTGTTAAATAAATTATTTTGCGTTCTACTGCTACTGAAAGTAAAATTGGGGATTCTGCCAAGTAGCTATTAAATGCCTGACAACATTCCTCCCTTCTTGTACTGTGTTATGGTAAATTAATTTTTGTGTCATGCCAGATAAAATAGAGAAACCAAAGTAATTAAATTTGTTCAAACGATTCTAATATTTCATTTAGTTTAATGAAATAGATTTATAGTCTGAGACATTCACTTTTGGTGAAGCTGTTTTTTTCATTAAATCATAGTTATACAGAAACCACATTTGCATTTGAACAGGTGTTCAAGCTCATGGGTGCAATCTTCACAAACAAAGCTCATGTAATGGGAAGGGAAAACATCTCATTTGGTTATCATTACATTTAAAGCCAAACTGCAAGATAATTAAGACACACAGATCTCAGGATGGCAAATGGAGAATCTGTACTGGATCTGACACAGCTGATCCAAGTACATTGCTGAAATTTATAAATTGAAACCTCCTGTTGATTGAACGTATCTAAGATTAACATGTTTTTTTATGTGACAGTCTATTGTTTTACTGAAGCTTTCTTTTGGTGAGCCTCATTCTTTTAATTGTAATTTCTTCAACAAGAATGTTTCTATTGTGTCTTCATATTGAAATTTCCTAGCCTTTGAAACAAAGGCGAAGCAAAGATATCCTCAAATTAACACTTCTAAAGTAGGCATTAATTAGCTTCCTCTGTCCCTGACAAAGCTTAACAGTTCCAATATACATTCACACAATTTGCAACTTTTCAGAAATGCTGGGATCTAAGTTTGAAAACATACATGCAATCGTCAAGTTTTGTAATTCATGCTCGTTTGATGTTGTATAGGTAGCATGGCATTATAACTTGCTAGCATCACTTAAAACTATCCTATTCCTCTGAATAGGAAGGTCCATTCTTGCTACAGCAACTTTGGGAATTGTGTGAGAGCTAAATTTGACTTTGGAAAGAAAGAATCGCTGAAATAGAGGAGTACGGTCGTCAAGGTTTTCTAATGTTGCCGTAATGGTTTTGCAAGAGAAGGTTGAAAGGACAAGAGAGTCTATATCTGTGACAGTGCAGTCTTGGCCAGGGAGGCATGGGGACGGAGGAAAAAGGTGGGATGTTAGAGATTGTTTCCGGCTAGCCCACATAGTGAGAAGTCAGATGGAGAAGATAACCAAAAAAGCCAAAGTCAGTTAATCCTGAGGACCTGGGCAGAAACAAAGATAGTGTAAGAGCCATTTGCACTTGAAATCTGGTGCAGAGGATTCAGGTGAGGACTCTTCTTGGTGTTATCAAGACCAGTCTTACCAGAATCAAAAGATCAACTTACTTTTCCCTCTCCACAGCTGCTGCCAGACATGCTGGGTTTCTCCAGTCAGTGCCCAAGATCATGGAGGAATCTGACACGAGGTTGACAAAGGGCATTTCACAAAGCTCAGAGCCCACCGTTTCCAGCAGGCAACTTTGCAATACCATCAACACACTTGTAAAGCCAACCAGTTTGCAGAGTCTGATGGAAAATAATGCAACTTTCATTGCAGCACTAGTGGCTTCCACCAGATATCTAAACACTACAGTGGAAGCTCAAACTGATGTTACTCACGGTGAAACTACTACCATGCAAGTTTAGATTGCTACAACCATGATTATGAACATAAGAGCTGAAAGGGTCTTGCAGCACATTAGCATAGTCCAACAATTTATCCTCCAACAGATTATTGAAATTGTTGAGAGATCACCCAATGGAATGGTTGCAGTTCTGTATTTCAGAAAATAAGTTTTAAAAGTCTCTTTAAAATCACAAGGCACATTGAACTCATGCTGTCAACATAACAATTGCAGCTGCAAATTTGCAAATAGCAGTGCTATACAGGCATTTTGTTCAATCAACCTGTTCAGAGATGTTATTGCTCACATTCTGGAGTAGGTGGGACTTGAACCTCCTAGGCTCAGAGATACAGGCACTAACATTGTGCCACAAGAGCCCTTTTAAACAGCATAATATATTGTCTGATTGCTAACTCACAAAACAGCCACACTCTTTGTGAAACAATCTTCATTCCTTTATTAGCTTTTGAAGTTAGTGAATTTGACCTTAAGGTGATTTAAGTCAAACTGATCTTCAAGGTTATTTGGCTAAAATAACCACTGGACAGCAACCTTTTTTTTAATTCATTCACAGGAGTCATCCATTTTGGTAGGAATAAATGGACTATGTTTTAAATGGTAAAAAATTGCAGCACGCTGCTGTGCAAAGGGACTTGGGTGTCCTTGTGCATGAATCGCTGAAGGTGGGATTGCAGGTACAGCAGGTGATTAAAAAGGCAAATGGAATTTTGTCTGTCATTGCTACAGGGATGGAGTTTAAAAACAGGGAGGCTATGCTGCAGCTGTACAGGGTCCTGGTGAGGCCACACCTGGAGTACTGTGTGCAGTTACGGTCTCCTTACTTGAGAAAGGATATACTAGCACTGGAGGGGGTGCAGAGGAGATTCACTCGGTTGATTCCAGAGTTGAGAGGGTTGGATTATGAGGAGAGACTGAGTAGACTGGGATTATACTCATTGGAATTCAGAAGAATGAGGGGAGATCTTATAGAAACATGTACGATTATGAAGGGAATAGATAAGGTGGAGGCAGGGAAGTTGTTTCCGCTAGCAGGTGAAACTAGAACTAGAGGGCATCGCCTCAAAATAAAGGGAAGCAGATGTAGGACTGAGGTCAGGAGGAACTTCTTCACCCAAAGGGTTGTGAATCTGTGGAATTCCCTGCCCAGTGAAGTGGTTGAAGCTACCTCACTGAATGTGTTTAAGGCAAGGCTAGATAAATTTTTGAACAGTAAGGGAATTAAGGGTTATGATGAGTGGGCGGGTAAGTGGAGCTGAGTCTCAAAGATCAGCCATGATCTTATTAAATGGCGGGACAGGCTCGAGGGGCCAGATGGCCTATGCCTGCTCCTAGTTCTTATGTTCTTATGTTCTTATGAGTGTTACTGGATAAGCCAGCATGTATTGCCCAACCTAATTGCCCAGAGGGAAGTTAAGAGTCAACCACATTGCTGTGGGTCTGGATTCACATGTAAACCAGACCAGGTAAAGATGGCGGTTTCTTTCCCTAAAGGACATTAGTGAACCAGATAGGTTTTCCTGAAAATTGACAACGGATTCATTGTCATCATTAGACTCTTAATTCCAATTCCACAATCTGCCATTTTGGGATTTGAATTTCAGTCCCCAGAACATTACCTGGTTCTCTGGATTAACAGTCCAGCAATAATACCAGTAGGCTGTCATCTCCCTGCAATCAATCTGCAATTATCACCAGAACACCTGATATTTATTGTTATCAAGCATGTTTCCTAGCCGTTCTAAACTCTTACAAAATGTGCAATGCATCCAAATGAAAAGAGATCTCAAATCTTGGAGAATTCAGAATATTCCTGTCATTTGTTTTCTATTCTTTGGGAGACTTCTACAACAGTAATCTATAAAAGGAGGATACCATACTCAGCATGGTATTCACCTTATACTTCTCTTGGAACATTTCTTTCTTTGCAGTGGTGTGATGTTTTCAGTGTTGCCATCAATGTAATATTTTCTCATCCCTTCCTAGTCAATGTGCTTCTGAACTGAACACTCAAAGAAAATATCTTGCCCGAGGTTCACTGTCCATAGCGAGACAGTGAAAAGAAATGTCTGAAAAACATTTGCAATGTATTCTGTCATTGCTCTGTGAAATTAAACATTTCCAACAAATCAGTAAAAGAAGCAGTAAAATGTTAACTTCACTGTGAAGAACAATGACTTGTATTGAGTGTCTTAAATGAAGCAAAATGTCTCAAAGCAGAGATCTGGATTAGTGACTCTCATCCTAAAAGTTTTTGAAGTCATGGGTCAACTGAATTTTTGAAAACTGTGATTGATTTTTTTTATTGGGCAAAGCTTACTATTAGTTACAGAATCAAGATAGGAAAATTGAATTAACATATATTCGGCTATGCTCTAATTGATTGGTTGAACAGGTTTGGGGTGCTGTATTGTCGACTCCACTTGTATCACTATCTCAATTCCTGAGTCTACAAGAATCCATAGGGTTCTGGAGATGTTCTGATAGCATGCCGAGTGACTTCCATCTCTCACAAAATGACGTGGAAATGTTCAAATGCAAATGTCAGGATCTCCTTACCAAATATGTTATATCTCCAATTAGTTATTCAACATAATTGGCTGATGGATTTCCTACAAATCAGATTGCTATCAGTCTAAAATGATGCTTTACACACCATGCAATTGAGCAATATTCGCCTCAACTTCAGTGTCAAAGCAATACCATGTACATTGACCATATGCCCCACCAACTGGCTGATCGAATCAAACAACACATTCTTTGACTGTTCATAAAGGAAGAGTACAGATAATACTCAAACATTCTCTGCGGGGAAAACAAAACAAAGCATCTGTTATTAAATGTAATTCTGCAATTAGGTAGCACTTGTCAAATAATCCAAAGTGTGCTATTAGTTACACTAACAATCAACTTAAGATAATCAGTCAAGATTTACACTTGCTGGAAAGGACAAACTTTTATATATGGGGTTCCACGCTTTGCAAACAGAAGAAATATATTCAAGCCTTGTATGTTTTTTTGAATAATACAGAAGCATGAGAAACCTATAGTTCATCATTGCCTACACCATAGCAATGCACTAGACATCCAGAATTGACTTGCCAATTAATATTTTCTCCTCGAGTATAAATGGTTGTGATTAGTTAAAAATGTTGTTTCAGTAATAATTTAAAGCAATTACAAATTGTCCATACTGTTACTGCTTCCACATCAAAAATTATCACAATTGGATGATGCAACTCAATACCTAGTCAGGTGACCTTTTCCCACACTTCGGGGGTTTGGAGGGCTACCCTTTCACCCTGTTCAACTGCTCACCCATTTAACAAATAATATTCAATGCAATGTAGAAAATTAGAAACAAAATAATTCATAACAGAGCCATGTATAATAACTGATTGCTTTGTTATTAGCATCAATTTGTATTCATCTCATACTTTTGGAGGTAATGCTATTAGGAAAAATGGAATTACTAATATTCATATTGATTAAAGTGTCTATGCAGCGAACAGTGAAAAATCTGGGCGAGAAGGAAAGAAAGATTTGCAGTTTATAGATCTCTTTTCAGGACATCGGAATATCTAAAAGCACTTTACAGCAAATGACTTATGAAGTGTCATCATGTTGTAATACAGGAAACTACTGAGGACAATTTACTCCAGCAAAATACTACAAACAGCAATATGATAATGATGTCATATTTTAACCATATCAGCAGAGGGATAAACAATAGCCACGACATCAGGAAAGACTTGCTGTTCTTTGTTGTAATGCTGTGGAATCTTTTTGCATTTCTGAAAGGGTAACATATAGACTGCGCTTAACATTCCATCCAAAAGATGTCTGCTTTAGCAGTTGTACACATACTGTACACCATTGGTGTGCAAATCCACATGATGTGTTCTTTTAACCTTCAAATCCTGATGTGGCTAAGTACTGAATCACAGGCGAACCAAATTTTTAGGCTGCTTCTGAGGTCACTCAGCAAGTTAATGATATTACTGAAATATCTGACAAGAGAAGATAATGTAAACCCATTGTAACAGATGAGTCCTATTCCAGGTTTCATTTGAATCCTTGCACATCCAGCAGATTGCTGCTGAATCAATAACCCTGGATGCATTGAATTTATTAAACTGATACAATTTTGGTAAGGCACCACACTTTCTGACTACAATATATGAGTGGTGTGCAACATGCAATTCAAGGAGGAGTTTGAAATGTAACAATCAACCTAGTAGTTCAGTTTTACACATGAAGAAAGAAAGATTCGGAAACAAAAACAGAAATAGCTGGAAAAGCTCAGCAGGTCTGGAAGCATCTTTGCAGAGAAATCAGGGTTAACATTTTGTTTCCAGTGACCCTTCTTCAGAACTGATGGTAGCTAGGAAAAAGTTTGTTTTTTTATGCAGAAGATAAGGTGAGAGGAGGGAATAAGGAGTAAATGATAGATGGAGATAGAGCCCTAAGAGAGAGAACAACAGTTGAACAGACAAAAGAATGTATAATTCATAGGATATTGTAACATACAGTCAACCTTATCTTGCAATTAGAAGCTACTTTGTTTTAGCAATCTCAGGTTGGCTGTTGTTATCACAATGTCATGTAAAATCTAAATGTTCATATCCTCCAACAATAAGCTTGCAGCCAAAAGTTATCATCTTTGATTGAAGTGCCTATGCCATATGTACTATATTGCGGTTTATTCTCTACCACCAATAACTGGAAAGCCCAAGATGAGGCAAAGACAAAGAAGATTGGTGGTATCAAACTACCTCAAAGAACCCTCATCCATTATGAGGTACTGGTCAAGTTGGAAAATCCAACAAGGCACCAAGAGTGGTCAACTGGGAAAATACTACCTGGTTACAGCAAAAGAGATTTGATGCCAAACATGAGGAGTAGAAATGGTGACAACCTAGAAGGTAAAAAAAAACACACTTTAATCAAGCAGAGTTACTTCTTGAAGAGCATTAATACAGCCATTCAGCAGGTGAAATGAGATTACCACTAGAGGGAGAAAACAATAGTTGTGGAAGCAGCAAAAAAGACAAGCTCAGTGCTCCAGAAGCAATCTGTTATTTAGAGGCGGGGAGACAGAGAGTGAAGGAGAAAGAGAAGTGAGAGAGACAGCGAGCAAGAGAGAAAGATACTCGAGAGACACAGAGAGTGAGAAAGACAGAGTGCGCGAGACGTAGACAGAGAGAGACAGGGGAGAGAGAAATAGAGACAAGGAGGGAGACACAGGAAGAGAGGGAAAAAGACGGACAACGAGAGAGAGAGAGACTATTAAGAAGCACTGGGACAAGACTGCAGCTAAGGAAAAGAAAAAAAAAGCCATCCACATTTTGAAAATAGGCCTTGGCAAAGGAGGCTTTGTAGGGAGCAATTGAATACTCCAGGAAATAAAGATGGATATCCCTAAAAGAAAACGATTAACTTTATGAAACCATGTGTATAGACCAGAAAGGGATAGTAAGCTTATGTAAAATAAAGTCCTCATCTTTCACAATGTACATCACTGCCTTTAATAATAGTCTTCAAGAGGTGTCGCTGCAATGAATAGTGTGGTGTAAATTATCTGCTTTATACATATTTTTCATATTATTTATTTTAATTTTTCACTTTGGGAATTGAACTTTGACTGAGCAGCCTATGGGTTTTCAGTGTGTCCGAAGTTAATTATTAACTTGTGAGTATTTCTGTATCCAGGTTGATTTATTTTAAAACTTTTAGTATGTGAAGACTGTTTTGGCAATCTAATGGATTCTTATTTACATTACGATATCACAACCTAGCCAGGTAGATAATTGTACCTCACGTTTTCTGTTAAAACTTCTGGTCAGGATGATCTTTTGAAGATTAAGGGAAATACCCATTGTCTAGAGAGAGTGACTTCTATTTCTGTTTTATCTTATTTTTGACAGTCTCTGAAGTTCTTGTATTGAAATAGGTATGTTGAACGGTGCTCCTGAGAAGAGGAGAATATAGTAAATTAGATTACCTCAGAGTAAGGAGTTAGCGATGGTCCCAAACCAGAAGATTTGAGATAAATCGTGGACAGGTTAATTAAATTTGAGTAAGTTTAAACTCAGCTGTATGATCATTCTAGGAAGAAACTATCAGAGTTTCCAGTCTAAGAGTTAAAACCACAGTTACCTTAAACCCATTGAGGTGTTAGAAAAACAAATTCTGGTGTGAGTACCGCATAAGAGATGCTATTGGGTACTGTACAAGTGGTGTTGTTTGATGTGTGCTTTGGGATTATTGAAATCATACTCTTATTGTGCGTTTAAAACAATTTGAATTTGTGTTATAAGTAAATAGATTGGCTTATTCCATTTTATCTTAATTTATTTGGTTTAATAAACTTCTAAACAAAATCTGGAGTATTGTACACTGCTGTATTAATGAAAGAAAGAGTTAAAGCTAAAACAAAACAACAACGATTGATCAAGCCATATTTCAGTGTGGCACCTAATTTGCCCAGTAATAACATCAGCTGGGATCATAACAACAGTGAAAAAACAAGAAAAGAAACGTAAATTGAGGCTACAGAATTGGGAAGTGCTCAGAATTTATTTAATCTAAAAATGACCATATCTAAATAAATTCCAGTGAAGGAGTCTCACGGAAGAAGAAAGGGCAGGAAAAACGTAAAAGTTCAAAAGGATTGAGACTCAGCAATTAAGCTATTATTTTGGAGTGTAGTTTCAGAAAGGCATTGCTAGAGAATTTTACTTAAATTTACATAGAATAAAGTGCTGGTGTCTTAGACCATGAAATGTGGAACAATATCCATTTTACCCAAGAAGAAGTGGTAAAACTCCATTTTAGTTGCAAATTACGAGAAATCCTTGACAATAATTCGATAGCCAGCACTTTTATTGCTAAAAAATGTAGAAACCCAGTAAGCAGTACAGAGGTACATTGTTACAAATGAACAGATTTAAAAAGCTTGAAAGCAGTAAATAACTATGTGATAGCCATCAATGCAATATAAAACTGCCTCTTAATTATGTCTGACCAAATCTTGTTATGATCATTATAATAAGCCTTCTTGTCATCTAAGAATATGCTTCTTCTACAGGTACTTGACACTGGTGCATCCTCTACCATGAATCAATAGATAGGCCCAAGATAAATCAAAAAGAAAGATGAACTGGCAGTAAACAATATCAAACAACCCTTGCCTAGTACGACATATTGCATGTGGTAAGTAGGGATGACCCCAAAAACGCAAGGTGTTAGGAATGTTCATCTGGGAAATTGCCACAAAAATAACATCCTGGACTCGGCTTGACACTTAGCTCGGTAAGAGAGAAACTTCTGAGACAATTTTCCCCTCCTAAAATTGCTGAGTTTAATTTTTTTTCACTTCTCCCAGGGGATCACGTGGCTTTATGTCGTGTGGAGAGTGGATACATTGTGGTAAACAAGGCAACTGCAATTTTGGGAGAAAGGCTGATGTGGCATGGCATTGGCTTAAATGGGCCAGTGTCCATTATTGTTTTAATTTTCACCATTCACAATTGTGGGCTATTCTTAAAATTTTATGGGTGGACTGAAATGTAGCCTAAAACTTGTAGCATCAACAAGTAATTCAGAGTTGCTTGCACAAGCTAAACAGTTTGCCAATTAATAGAGGGGGTGGAGGTTTGATTTTGAAATGCGATGCTCCCAACAGTTGCAAAAGGAACAGTTGTTGAGGAGACAACATCTGACAGCAATGGCAGCACTGATAATCTATCTGAAAGAGAATGTTTCTATGCACATGCTTGTGCAAAGAAAAACCATGCATTTTGCAAATTAGATAGCAGGAGAATACAGATGAGTCCATAGGAAATTAAATTCTCTTAAACATTACCAAAAAGACAGCCAACTGTTTTGTACAAGGACAACTGCAGCGATTGTAACAAGGTCAGCCAGGTGGACCTCATAGAAGACAGAGACAACAAGGTGTAGAGCTGGATGAACACAGCAGGCCAAGCAGCATCAGAGGAGGAGGAAAGCTGACGTTTCAGGTCTAGACCCTTCTTCAGAAAGGACCTTCTTCAGGACATCATAGAATATGAATTCTCTGATTGGGGCTAGTAAGCTGGTCCAGTCAGGGAGCCCTGGCTGACAAATAAAAACAGGAGTGTCAGACACCCTGGGAGTTGACCTTGACAAGGTTGTACCAGAGTCGAGGACTTTCCACGTGTAAATAAAGGGTGACTTGGTGACAGGATACCTGCATCTGTGGAGTTATTTCATCAACAGATTACATATGGGAGAACCAGTATCCCTCCTAGAGTTCAAATGAAGACACGAGTCAAGAGTTTAAAAAAAATAATGTGGGGCAGCTGTTATCTCAAAATGATGAAGTTAGACAGAGTTCAGCTGGAGCTCATGTTTCTTTGAATAATTTAACAGAACTCAATCAAATAAAAATTGATTGTAGTTGACAATTGACTGAACATAATTATCCATAATTATCGCACTCTTAATTAAGGCACACCTGCATCAAGAGAAGCAGATAATATGTATTTTTTAAGAGCTTATTATCTGGAAATTATTTTTCTGCATATGGGCAGTATCAAAGTAACTGATAATAAAAATAAGAATCTGTAAAAGTCTCCATTCTCAGGCAGAAACTACCTAATCAGTTTGCTAATGGGTAGTCTGCAGGACACTACGGAGGAAAAAAAGTAGCATTTACATTTCAAACTCTACAATCATCTAAAGCAACAGATAGACTTGAAATAAATGAGGCACAATTTCCAATGTTGTCCTCCAAATAATAACCAATTTCAGAGCTAAATATAATGCATGGTTTCATTTGCACCTTCATACCCACAGGCTGGAGCTGGTAAATAGTAAAACCTCCTTAATGTGCGATCTCCTGATATTTCTCTAACCTTTGATGCTTTTAAGGTAGTGAGGGGAGAGAAAAGATAAATATATTTCAATTACGATTAACCTTTGTAAAAGCATTGTGCCAGATGTAATATTTGGTCATAATCTCTCCATCTAATTCGTGAATTTAACTGCTTCATAAATTGCCAGGCTATCAACTATCTGACTGGATGGGGTGGATATGGCTCTCTTCATAAAGACTGAGAACAACATCCTGCATTTATGTAGTAATGGGCTGCGTTACAGCGAAGCGGCTCATTCTGAGTGGGCAGGCAACCCATTTGCATAGTTGAAGCAAAAGCAGAAATTGCTGGAGAAATTCAACAGGTCTGGCAGCATCTGTGGAGAGAAAGCAGAATTTAGGTTTCAAGTCCATTGACCCTTTTCCAGAACTGCAAAGAAGCTGGAGCCTACCAGCATCTCTCACAAAATGCCACGAGCAGGAGGCTGTGCAGGGACAGATACAGGTCTCACAGATAAGACAAGGTGCAGATTAAACTTTCTCATTAAATACTTTAGCGCTCACTCACATTGTACCTACTTTGATGCTCACTGCTTCCCTGCTTTTCCTTTTTGTACTTTGCCCCTTGGCCAAAGCTTAAAGGCACACAATACTCCTGTTTTGCCTGCAGTTTAAGGCAGACACAAAATCAGACAGCCCCTCATGTTTATCAGCAGTTATCAGTCATCAGCCAAGGGACTGCATAAGTTGCTGTAAGGTACCCTACTACGTCAATCTAACACCTGCACTAAGTACCGATCTTAAACAGGTAATACACACTGTATGTGCATCAAACAGGTTGGCGATTTCTCGAAGTCTAAGGCGAATAATCTTCAGAAAGTTAAAAGGAGACACCTTTCTGTCAAATTGTCCCAGCACAGTTAGTCAAAGGCAGCTTCCACTACCAGTGCAGGGGCTTGGGCATGATCGATCAAATCCTTCGGTGGTCAGAGTCAGGGGCCTATACGTTTTACAGCCCTGGGAGTGGGCCACATTAGCCTAGAAGTTCCAGTACAACCAGTCTGGGGAGCTGTGCAACATCAGTCAAAGGTCTGGCTATTGATCAGGCCTATCAATCCAAATGATTCAAGGGATTGGACCACAGTCAGCCCTAGAGTCTGTCCACCAAAAGTGAGGGCTGGCAGGTTGATTCTCGGGGCCACTGCTGCAGGAGGAATAGTGGCAACTTGATTATGAGGCTTAGAGGCAGCATGCTGTGATTCAGAGGGGATTATAACTGTACAGAGGTGTTCGGGGGCGCGGGGGGGGGGGGGGGGGGGGGAGACGATAGAGCTTTGAAGGGAAAGGGATAACATGGGAGGGACAGTCATAGTCAGTCAATAGTGCCCTGCATTCCATTCCATGGTGGGGGGACAGCACATTTCTAAATCTGCCATGTTTAACCATTACCTATGGGGTTTTGGGAGTTTTGGGGGATCGAGGGAGAATGTGTGGAGATGAAGACTTAGATCAACAGTTGGTGAAAATTTCAGGAAGTTCAAAGCCTATGAGGTTGACGGGGATGTTCAGCAAGAAGAGGATGTGTGTAATTGGGCCTTCACAACACTAATAGGCTGAGCCTGAGATTGACTGGTCAAGGATTGACCACTGCTTCCTTCCATCATGCTGTAAATAATGTTGGACCTCAGGTGAGATTAAAACTTCAGGGTTTCAAGTACCCCCTCCCCCCACATACTCCTGGCAAATGCCTCAGTCATTGAAAACAAAATGGAATTGAGAGACTCCTGTGTGCTCTGTTGTACAGATACATGGCTCACTCCTGCTACACCTGACTGTACCTTACAACCCAAGGGTTTCTCAGTTCACCGAATGGAATGCTCAGTGTCCTCAGACAAGGCAAGGTGTGGTGGGATCTGCCTCCAAATCAATACCTCCTGGTGGTGTGACATGGCGAATCTAGCTCCTGGACCTAGAATATCTTCCAGTAAAGTGCTGTCCCTATTACCTGTCACGCGAGTTCACCTCCACTATCCTGAAAGTGGTCTACATCCCACCCCATGTGGAAGTGAAGAGTGCGCTTGATCGAGTATAAAATGCTACAAACAGACTTGAGATAGAATAGCCCAAAGCCTTGCTCATCGTAGCTGGTGACTTCAAATAGACCAATGTCAAGAACATGCTACCAAAATACCTTCAACACCTCTCCTGCCCCACTAGATCTCCAAACATCTTTGACCATTGCTATACAACCATCAAAGATGCCTAGCACTCCGTCCCAATCTGCATTTTGGCAAATCAGACCATAACACTGTGCTCTTCCTCCTGGCTACAAGCAGAAATTGAAGTGCGAGGCCCCAGTACAGAAAGTAGTGCAGTGTTGGGCTGAGGCAATAAAAGGTCTTCTACGGGACTGCTTAAAGATGTTAATCTGAATGTTCCCTGTCCAGAAACCATGGATGAACTGGGAGATCCAGTCCCTACTAAAGTCCAGTTCTGAAGTTCACAAGTCGAGAAAGACTGACCTATACCCGGAAATCCAGGTACGACCTTTGTAAGGCCATCGGAGACGCCAAGAGGTAATAGCAAACTAAGCCCGAGACCCAGACCAACTACGTGAATACGCACTGTTTGTGGTAAAGATTACATGACTTAATGGGCTATAAAGTGAAGTCAAACAGAATCACGGGTGAAAGTACATCTCTACAGGATGAACTCTCATTTAAAAGTAGAGGAGTAATGAAACAATGTCATTTGTCCCAGAAGCCTCAGATCCACCTGTATCCATGGTCACTACCACAGAGGTTAGATTGGCCTTCTTGAAAGTGAACCCACAGAAAGCGACTGGCCCCAGTGGAGTCCCCAGCCGTGCACTCAGAATCTGTGTGGACCAGCTGGCGGGAGTATTCACAAACATCTTTAATCTCTCCTTAGTATGATCTGAAGTCCCCACCTGCTTCAAGAAGACCACCATCATCCCAGTGCCAAAGAAAAATCATGCAGGATGCCTCAATGACTGCTGCCTGGTGGCTCTGACCGCCATAATTATGAAATGCTTCGAGAGCTTAGTCATGGCTCACGTCAACTCTAGTCTCCAAGCAAATTGCTTTGATCCTTTGTAATTCGACGACTGGCACAACGGTCTACAGCAGAGACCATTTCCCTGAGTCTACACTCTTCTCTGGAATATCTGGATTGGAAGGAAACCTACATCAGGGTCCTACTTACTGACTATAGTTCCACCTTCAACACTGTAACTACAAGCAAACTCATCTCTAAACTCTGAGACCTAGGTCTCGGTACCCCTCTGTAACTGGATCCTCGACTTCCTGACCCATAGACTGCAATCAGCAAGAATAGGCGACAACACCTCCTCCATCATAATCCTCAACACCGGTGTCCCGCAAGGCTGCGTTCCCAGTCCCCCACTATATTCCTTATAAATTCATGACTGTGTGGCCAAATTCTGCCCCGTTTCCGTTTACAAGTTTTCTGACATCACCAACATTGTACGTCGGATCTCAACAACGACAAGACAGAATACGTGAAAGAGATTGAGTGCTTAGCAGCATGGTGTAAAGACAACAGTCTCTCCATCAACATCAACAAAATGAAAGAGCTGGTCATTGATGTCATGAAGCGGGGTGGAGGGCATGCCCCTGTCTGCATGAATGGTGCTGGAGTGGCTTTGATTGAGGGTGTCATGTTCCTGGGAGTGATAATCACCAACAATCTGTCCTGGTCCAACCATGTTGATATGAGAGTCAAGAAGGCACAACAATCCCTCTACTTCCTCAGGAGGCTAAGGAATTTTGGCATGTCCACAAGGATTATTACCAATTTTTATAGATGCGCCATAGGAAGTATCTTATCTGGATGCATCACAGCATGGTATGGCAACTGCTCTTCTGAAGAAACTACAGAGAGTTGCAAACACAGCCCAGTCCATCATGCAAACCAGCCTTCCATCCCACTGACTCCATGTATACTCCCCACTGCCTCGAGAAAGCAATTAATATAATCATAGACCCCTCCCACGCCGGTTATACTCTCTTCCACCTTCTTCCATCAGGCAGAAGATATAAATGTTTGAATACACATATGAATAGATTTATTCTGCTTTTTGTGTACAAGACATACTTGGGCAATTTTTCACATTGTCGCATAGATGCCAGTGTTGCAGCTACACTGAAACAGCTTGACTTGCGGCAAGTTCTGGAGCACGAGTCTTCAGTAGTATTGCTGGAATGTTTTCAGGATCCACAGCCTTTGCAGTACCCAGTACCTCCAATCATTTTTTGATATTGCATCAAGTGAATCGAATTTGCTGAAGACTGCCATCTGTGATGCTAAGGACCAGTAGAGGAGGCCAAGATGGATCATCCACTTGGAATTTCTGGCTGAAGATTGTTTCAAATTCTTAAACCTTATCTATTGTACTGAAGTGCTCGATTCTCCATCATTGAGGATGGAGACAATCATGGAAGCTATTCCTTCAGTGAGTGATTTAATTGTCCACCATCATTCACAACTAGATGTGGTGAGGCTGCAGAGCTTAGATCTGATCCAATGACTGTGTAATTGCTTAGCTCTGTCTGTCACTTGTTTCTTATATTGTTTAGCACACAAATAGTCCTGTTTTGTAGCTTCACCAGGTTGATGCTCAGTTTTAAGTATGCCTGGTGTTGCTTCTAGCATGCCCTCCTGCACTCTTCACTGAACCAGGGTTAATCTTCTTGTTTGATGGTGATGGTACAGTGGGTTAAACCTCTGGTTTGATGGTAATGGTAGGATAGGGGATATACAGGGCCACGAGGTTTCAGATTATGTTGGAATACAATTTGCTGCTGCTGATGGCCAACAGAATCTCATGGATGTTCAGTCTTGAGTCACTAGATCTGTTTGAAGAATGTCCCACTTAGCCACACAATGGACTGTATTCTCAATGTAAAAATGGGAAAAGTGGAGGTGATGGCCTAGCGGTATTATTGCTGAACTATTAATCCAGATACGTGGGTAATATTCTGGGGACCCAGGTTCGAATCCTACCATGGCAGATGTTGGAATTTGAATTCAATAGATATCTGGAATTAAGAGTCTAATGATGACCATGAATCCGTTGTCAGTTGTCAGGAAAACCCATCTGGTTCACTAATGCCCTTTAGGGAAGGAAACTGCCATCCTTACCTGGTCTGGCCTACATGTGACTCCAGACCCACAGCAATGTGATTGACTCTGAACTGCCCTCTGGGCAATTAGGGACGGGCAATAAATGCTGCCTCGCCAGTGATGCCCTCATCCCATGAATGAACAAAGAAAAATAACGATACATCTGCAGCAGTTAGATTGGTGAGGATGAGGTCAAATAAGTCGCCCAAGTGTGCTTTTATCGGCTTCTTCACCACCTAACATTGACCCAGCCTAGCAGCAATGTCTTTTTGGAACAACATGGTCAGTAGCGGTGCTGCTGAGCCATTCTTGGTCTCCTCCATCCAAAATACATTCTGTACCCTTGCCACCTTCAATGTGTTCTCCATAGAGGAGCACTCATTCTCTCCTGACAGTGTAGTACTATGCCGCTACCACTGCTGGGTTGGTCTTGCCAGTACAACAGGACATGTTGATGGAAATGTCTGGGACATTGTGTGTAAGGCATGATGCCATGAGTACAAATTTATCAGGCTTGACTAGTCTGTGAGAGAGCTCTCCCAATTTTGGCACTAGCCCCAAATGTTACTGAAAAGGACTTTGTAGCATTGATGGGGCTGTGTTTGCCACTGTTGTTTCCGGTAGCTTATTTAATGCCAGGTGATCCATCATTTTCATTGTTTTTTCTAGTAGTTGACATAACTGAATGGTTTGGCAGGCTATTTCAGAGGACAGTTAAGAGTCAATTACGTTGCTGTGGATCTGGAGTCTCATATCAACCAGACCAAGTAAGGATCTTCCCCAAAGAACGTTAGTGAACCAGATTTTTTCGGACAATCAGCAATAATTTCATGCTCATCATTGGACTTTAAATTCCAGATTCTTATTGAATTCAAATTCCACAATGAACATTACCTAGCTGTCTGGATGACTAGTCCACTAGGCCGTTGTTTCCCTGCTGTATTGCAATCTTGAAAACAGCAATTCAATTTAGAAGATAATTCCTGTAAAATTCCTCAAAGTTCTTAAAAAGTGGTTTTATTGAAACATGAAATATCCAGATTAATCTTGATGAGGTGAACACTAGGAAGTTGTTATCTCTTATGGCTGACATTCGAACTGACCTGATTTAAGAGGGAGATGTCAATTGTTTGAGACAGAGATGAGGAGTAATTTTTGTTCTTTCGGTGGGTCACTTTTATCGTGACTTCTTGTCCCAAGAAAGCAATGAAGGCAGGTTCATTGGATTTATTTAAGTCGGTTAGAGTTTTGATTTACAGGGAAGTCAAGTGTTATGGGGAGCAGACAAGAAAGTAGAATTGAGGCTACAACCAGATCAGCCATGATTTTATTGAATGATGGAGTAGGATTGAAGGGCCAAGGCTTATTCCTGCTATTAAGTTTGATGTTCCATTGTCCTCATTGCAGCATTAAGATAGAAAGCAGGTGCTTTATTTTAGTTCCCTTCATTATGCACCTAATTGGTAAGAAATATTTTGAATCGTTGGTTATTACATAGCGCATGCAAAAATATATTCCAAAGCATGATGGCAGATTAACTGATGCACCTGTATTCTATTTGTTGGGCTCTGTTTAAAGATGTTATCTCTCCCCAAACGGGACTCTTTAGAAATCAATTATGAGGAAGCATCATTAATGTGAACATCTGTCTTGTTTTTGCTCAGTTTATTCCTACCATTTTTAAAATTTTTTTGATTAAATAGTGACTGCTAACATCATCACCATCGGAGGTATTAGATTAAGTTCAGGCAGGCACAGGATATCTTGGCATCAATATTTTTAAATAGACTCAGACACTGTGGTGCTGAAATAAACTGGAATGTTACAGTAACATAGCTATTACATGCCAAGTATTTGTTAAGATTAACTCCAAATTAGAACACATTAAACACAAAAATAAAAGAACACCAACACTTTATTCCTGCTTGGCTTGTTCATTTTATCTTTGCTAACTTTTGTTCATTATTTTCTATTTCAGTAGCTTATTTTGACTTTTTTTTCTGTCTTTAAAGCATTCTGGCATTTGCTTTGAGTTTTATGGACTCCATGATCCACCAGAAATATTAAACTCCGATTGGTCCAATGTCACCCACCATCCCTCTGTTCCTGCACCTACATTGGCTTCTGGTTAAGCAACTCCTCAATTTTAAAATTCTCTCCCTTTGTTTCCACATTGCCCCATGGCCTCATTCCTTTTTATCTCTGAAATCTCTTTCCAGTCCCATCACCCTCTAAGATATCTGCAATTTTCCAATTCTGGAATTTTGAGCTTACTCAGTTTGAATCATTTACCATTGGTGGTTATGCCTGTGGCTGTCTTGGCCCTCCATAAATCTCTTCATCGCCGTTTTCTCTTATAAGATGCTCTTGAGCCTCTGGTTATGATAACTCAGTGACAAATTTTGTTTGATAACACTCCTGGGGAAAACCTTAGGATCTTTTGCTACAAATAAAGGAGTTATAATAAATATAACTTGTCGTGGGAAATTTGGCTTTCTAGCTGGCTGAAAGGCAGAAACCATTAGTAGCATTAAAGCAAAATGCTACAGACGCTGGAAATTTGAAATATAAACAAAAGCTGCTGGAGACATTCAGCAGGTTTGGCAGCATCCGTGGAGAGGAAAAATGAGTTGACTTTTAATGTTGGATATGACTCTTTTTCTTCAGAAGAGTCATATTAGGCTGCAAATATTAACCATAAGTTCTAACACTGTGTCCTAGATGAAATAACTCCACAGAGGCCAGTATCCTATCACTAAGTCATCCTTTATGGACACATGCATAGTACTTGACAATGGCCTGGCTTCCTCAGAGTCAGCTGTCAGAGTCAACAGACACTCTGACACTCCTGTTTATATCTGTCAGCCAAGATTCCCTGATAGGACCAGATCAACAGCCTCAATCAGGAACTCATATTCTATGAGGTCTACCTGGCTGACCTCATTACAATCACTACACTAGACGTGGCTTCAGAGCTGATTTAAATGTCTAGCCTCATCAATTGGAGTTATAGCAAAATCTTAAAATGTGAAATCACGTTATAGCACTCTTTCAGACATTGACTGGAAGTTCCACTTTCTTTTAAAAATTACTGAGCTCCACGGGGATGCTGACAATTGGCAGCAAGCACTGAGAAAATGATTAAGGCCTACCAGATCTTCTAAAGAATTCTTTTTAAGTTGGTAACTACTCTTTTCAGAGATATTACATGGCGCAAACATTAAATTTGTCTCACTTAGTGTTAAGGGGAGTCTTATTGAATTGGTGCTTTTTGCTTGCTGGATGCAGCCACATGACCCTTCTGTTTCATCTGTGGTGCCACAAGTTTAGTAAAACCCTTGCAAGGCAGCATATGCAAGGTGCTGTACAGAAAAAAAAGCGTCTACTGAACTCAAAGCAGTGAGTTGAATTACCATAAGGATAAAATTATGTACCAGTAGAACAACCAGAATCAACACAATAAGACACATCTGAACATTGATTAGGATGATCTTATAATTTCTCCATGTAAAGGAATTCATGACATGATTTGCTTTGATGTTTCAGGCAGTATATTCTACCTGTTTTTGTCATTCTCGTAGAGACAAACAATGTTTTTTCAAAAAACTTGAAATTCCAGATAACAGCCAAAGAATGAGACAACAAGATTTCACATTTTAAGATCTTTGCTGCAACAGACTAAACACTACTATTGGGCACAACTTACATGTTAAATTACAAAACAGAACTTTTAACACAACAAAAATAAACCATGATTTGATATACAATATGTTGTCCTTCAAGCAGACATTCAATTCTCCCAGAATTCATCCAAAATTATTAACATCCAAAGGTTTACTTCTGATCTATAGCCTTCCCAGCCTGGTAACTTCAAACACCACAAACATCTTTCATGGTGTAGGTTTTCCTGGAGACTTTGTCCTCTCACTAAAGCTTGACAAATATTCTAGCCTACATTTAACTCCCACAATATGTGGTCTTTCCAGCATAAGCACAAACTTCCACCAAAGGTTGATATTTTCAACCTTTTGCTGCATTCCTTTTTTTCTCTCTCAGAACGTGGCAGACCAACCTGTTATACTCCAATATTTTATGAGATCCCAAAGCATAATATCACAATGGCATCTTCTGTAGTCTTTCCAGTTTAAAATCCATCACCATAGCAACATTAACCAGATGGACATTGTGTCCAGGTACAGACATTGATTAGCTATACTTGAGGGCCTAGCTTTCTTCCAACTCGGAATTATATGGACAATTTTAAGCACAACTCCATACAATCTGAAATTTTCAACACATGCCTGAGATTTTGAAAACATGCAATCTATCCACAGTTAGCTCACAGGCTGTCTTCAAATGCTTTACACCTTTATCCAGCAAAACAATTTACAGCCCACACCACCTCCCCCAACTTTAATTTCTAACACTAAGTCACCCAGACTTGCTGTCAGATAGACTCTAGCACAGGTCGTTTTCATTTTACCTTGAAGTAAAGGCGTAATCCTAAAACGTACTAACCTAATAAACCTCATGATTGTAACATTGTCATTTGAAAGAATGACTGGAACCGGTGAAAGAGATGGTTGTATATCATGACAGGAGTGGTATAGGCAGGATCTGACTGTTGATTGGGTCAGGCTATTGAGTTCATAATAACTTGTTATGCAGTAACATTCTTACTGCCGATTGACTTGCAGAAAAGATGACAATACATTTCTTGAGTCAAGCTAATCACATGTCACTGTACAGAAGGCTACTGCCTTGGACGATGGTGTTGGTCGATCTCCATGGCATTCATGACGTTTCTTGTATGCCAGCGCATGGGTGAAGTGAGCCTAGAATTAGACTATTGGATGTGTTGGCTATCGAGTTGAGTGTGTTCGATAGTTACACCCACTTGTCTTGTGTAATCATAATAAAATCTTGAATTCTGTCAGTTCTTCCAAGGAATTCTTTTAAAAGCTGCTTATTCAAAGAGCAAAATTTATTTGGAATAACCGTAAAAAATTGTATTAATCAACTTTACCACTCATGCAGCAAACCCTCAAACAACTTTTAAGTCACATCTTTTATTTCTAACACCAAATATTCTGTGTACCAGTCAAATCCTGCTAATTACAGAGTCATAGTGTTATACAGCACAGAAACAGATCCTTCCATCCAACTCATCCACACCAACTAGACATCTCAATCTGACCAGTCTTATTTGCCCAGATTTGCACGGCGTGACCTTATAGAAGTTTATAAAATCATAGTGGGGCATGGATAGGTTGAATAGCTAAAGTCTTTTTTGTAGGGTAGGGGAGTCCAAAACTAGAGGGCATAGGTTTAAGGTGAGGGGGAAAGATCTTAAAAAGGACCTGAGGAGTACCGTTTTCATGCAGACGGTAGAGCTTGCATGGAATAATCTGCCAGAGGAAGTGGTAGAGCCTGGTACAATTACAGCATTTAAAATTTGGATGGGTATATGAAAAGGAAGGGTTTAGAAGTATATGGGTCAAATGATTTAAGCTCAAAACAAACTCACTCGAAGCAGTACTGAGGGAATGGAAGCCTAGATAATTTCCTTTAGCCTTAACTCATTGGTTAAAAATGCTGTGTCCAAATGGTCCAAGTGATTTTCAGCCAATGAATTCTGTTAGATACAATGTTAACAGAAGAATATTGGTTACCTTATCTTGTCACACTTAATTTGCAATCATTACAGATTTTACTTGAATCTTACCTATAAACTTTACACATTCCTTATGCTCAACCTGAAACAGAGGGGTGAAAGTTTCAGTTTCATTTTAGAGATTGCTGTGTAAACACCTGGGCAGGCACTCCAATGTAACTCTGAGGGAGTGATACTGGGATGGGGTACTGGAATGTTGGGTGCTACTGGGATGGTGGTGGTGCATGTCACGATAGAAGTGGGGGGTATAGGCAGGAGGTCCCGCTGTATCAGGTTGTTAGTATGATTTTGGCAGGGAAGTTATTCTAAAAGCCCTGGAAAAGATTTATCTCTGGATGTTGAACACAAAAACAAGTCATCTCGTCATTATCATCCTTTTATGTGCTTACTATGTGCAAGCTATGTGTCCCATTATTACAACAGTTACTGTAATGGGCTGTAATGTAATTTGAAATGTTGTGTGTTTGTGAAAGATGATATAGGGATGTGAACTTTTCCATCTTTCAAACAGGCAAACTCTCGGTCCTGCTTTCAGTTTTCAACTGGAGTTATGCACCTCTGTGCATTTCTGCCCTCCCTCCACCCCCTGCCAGAAAGAAAAGTGCTTATCACGGAAATACATTGGGCTGGATTTCAAAGTGAGTTCAGCATCCTGAAGATTCTTGGACTCAACTACATGTATCAACTGTGTAGTTCTGGCAATGCTGTTTTTAAACATAAATGCTTTAATTGGACAGAAGATGAACATTAGTATTCAAGTTACTGAGTAGTGTGCTTCTAGGAAGAGGGGGATGCCTGTCTGATACCAGTAGCAAAGGCAGGAGGTAGCCATATTGGGGCCTGCTGCAACTGAGCCAAATAGACTAAACAGCTTTCCATAGGGCAAGCAGCAGTAATGTGGTGCAAAGTGGTCATGCAGATGAAATAAAAATATAGTGACCAAGCCAAAGAAAGTTGATTGATGAAACAGCAGTTTTCAATGGGTAAAAATAAACCTTTTGATGTCGCTGCAATGAAACTGATAGCTGAACCGAATAAATGAATTAAATTACGTAGAAACATAAAGCATAATAGGGCATGGATCCCAGTAGATGCTTAAACTTCCGATGAGCTTCTTCCTCCCACTTTATTTCATCCACACAAAACACTAAAATAAATCTTTTTAAGCAATGCAGCAATGAAGAAAGGATCTCAGGATATCACGCGGTTCTTCACAAAATTTGTCGATTAGGCAATCGTTGAACCTTTGAAAATCATAGTTTCACCCTTCCCACATGTTAACAGGCTCCTAAAAGAGATTAATGGGCCATATCATACATGAGTGGGCCCCCCTGCATACTCTCCCCATTTTTGCTACCTACTCCCCACTCACACTAGGTGCCAACCCTGCGCACATTTGAAAATCCAGGGAGAATGTTGCAATGAATACAATGGAGAAAAGGAGACACAAATTCTACCTGAAGGAGAAAATAAACCGTGAGACTGAAGGGCATTTGAAGTGATTAGTAATAATGGACAAATTGAGACTTGATGAATATCAAGGTTTAATGTGAACCATTGTACCTGGGTAGCACGATTCAAACCTAGTGATGAGTTTATAGAATAATACAACACATTACAGAATGTCAAACATTTATTGCAGAGCAGAATAACGGTAAATAACGTTGAACCAACAATGCAGTAACAAGGATAACTGCCATATATTTTTGCCATCTTCATCAAAACACTTCTTGCAGACCGACAGAATTTACTGTGACTAAGCAGATCATCTGCAACCCACATTTTAACAATTTGACAAAACCAAAAACACATGAGCTGCTTATACAAAGTATAGCATTTTGATCATCAAAACTTAAAACATGGACTTAATCTTTTCGTGCTATGCACAAGCACAAATTGGTGAATCTTATATTTTCTTCCAGTGCCCAGCATGTAAGTAAATGTATATTTAAATTATTTATGTATATCTTATTTATATTTATATATATATATATATGCATGTGTGTATGTGTGTGTGTATGGGATTACATCCCTGTCCTGCTAGATTCCATTGATTGCATACTGAAGGACATTAGGGATGCAGCACCCAAAGACAACATCTTTATTCTTCCTTTGTAGGAGAGTTTTTGGTTATTTTTTGTTTTTTTTTTCAAATACAAATATTCCCCATTTGTTGGACACCATGGCGGATCAATGCAAGAGCATGATTCTTATGTTTTGCTAGAGTTTGAAAGATATCAAGCTGCTCTTAATGGATCTTCTGTCTTCATGCCCGCAACCTTTTAGCTTGCTTCTCTCCAGCTCAGCCTGTACCCTCCCCTCAAAAGGACTGGGGAAACTTATAATCAGGGGCCATATTGTAAAAAAAAAACCTTTCTCTGTTTTAGCCATTCAGGCCCACTCTTTCGGACAGCTTTCTGAACTTGACCATAATCAAGAATGATGATCCCAGTGCTCCCGAGATGTCACCTTTGGGATGAGAAGTTTTAAAGATCTAGGCCTCACCTGCCTCTCAGATGTATACAACCTATGTTGATTACCATTCTGAAGAAAAGCAGGGCAACTTTCTTGGTGTTCTGGTCAATATTTATCCCTCTGGTCATTCTGACATTAATGTCTTAGAACTTGGGGTGCGCAGTTTGACTGCTGGGTTTCCTACATCACAACGTGACTGCACCTCAAAAAAGTGCTTCATCGGCAGTACAGCACATTATGGATGTCCTGAGGTCATGAGAGGGCCAATATAAATGCAAGTTTTTTAAGCACTTGCGCCCAAATACATTACTGAGTTCAAAATGTTTTCAACATTTAACGCTGTTGCTACCCCTTTTACGGACTATACTTCATGTGAATCCATTGCCATGTTAACATGCTAGCTTTATTTCAAAGTTCAGTATTGGAAACACATTTAGAGTTGAGCCCTAACATTTAAATTACAAGTTACATTTATGCTGTGGACATTTTGTTAGCACATATTCTAAGAAAAAAAATGTATTTTACCTGACGAGTATCCTAAGTTAAAAATATTTTTCAATGACTCTTTTACTGGATACAGATATAATAAAGATGTGTGTTGAACATCAATACACAGGGGAAAAAAACTGTCTCTGAAAAATCAGCAATCATCAAATTAAACTAGCAGGGCTTAAGGAGCGGGGGAATGTTATTCAATTGTAATATATACAGCGTACTAAACATTTCTGTATTTCCAAGCTTTTCTTTTGAATTTTGTGGCTTCAGTACCTAAAATATAACTTACATCACAATAATGTTTGCACCAATTTACTATCACTGTGTTAAGCTTACACCACAGACCTTTTTGTATATGTTATACTCAATGACAATCCCAGATTTCTCATATAAAAAGTACACTATATGTATTAAAATACATAACAGCGGATACAAATAACTAAGAAAATTGAATTACTGAATTGTGTTATTAAGTAGTGTTTCACTGCTTCTGGACTTTTCAGCTCGAATCCAACCCCAGATTCTATGATGCAGACTCAGGTATTCATTACTTTGCATGTAGGTATGATTGGTCTGCAAATAATAACCCCTACCCCCTCAAAAAGGGGGCAATTACAACTTTTAAATGACTGCTGGCTTTGTTTCTTTTTTTTGGTTGCTTGTTTTATTTAGTTTTTCATTTTTTTTGTATGCGTTTTTACTTTTTTTTAACCTCACTGTTACTATTATTGGAATGTATTTGAAAAAAAAGTAAATCAGCCAATTCTGCAAAACATGCTATCTACCAGATTGTTAAATTGGCTTTCCATGCCCAAACTGTTGAATTTTGTTTTTTCTTTGAAAGAAGCATTGATTCTTGTTTGCTTAAACATGCTGTTAAAAGCTGTGTTGGAAACTTCTTCGTACTCATGTAACAAATAAACATGATGCTGGTACCTGCCAGGCATTGAACAAATGTACAGATAACTAGATGTAGAGTTTTGCCCAGCTCTCACAACAACCAGTATTATGTTTTAGTACATTATGAAGGCACAACACATTAAATATTCCGTGATTGTGAAAACAAAATGGTCCTGGACAGATCACAAACACTCATATCACTTTCACTGGGAGGTCAGCAACAAGAAGCAACAAATAAACCCAAAAATTATACAAAGAGGGGAGAAGAACTGGGGAGGGAAGTAACTGTGCAACACTGCCTTTTGCTACTGTTGGTGAAGGATATAATTACATAAAAGTAGGTCTCACTGATTTATTGTATTTACAAACACTTTGAGCGATGGTTGAGTGTCCACTAGGATCATTTTACTGCACAAGAGAGACATTTGTTTTGTCCATTTTGTAGCCATGGTCAATATCACTCCTGTTTAAATTTTTTTAAAGTGGATCAGCAGCAATTGATATCAAGTAAAAGAAGCATTTTGTTCCCCTGCACTTTCTGCTTCAGTTGGCATCTTTCATTTCTCAGCAGCTCTGAGGACACAATCGTGAGACAATTCCACCATTATTTTATCATGTTGACATGCAGTTCAGGTGGAACAACATACTTGTGGTAGTCGCTTAATCAATCACAATATTTCGCGTTTTTGCATGTGAACTGACAGCGAGTAGACTACAGAAATGATCAAACCTCATCGTTCTAAAACACAAATAACTTCAAGTACTTGCTGCAACACTGGTCTAAAGGCCTACCCGTAACACAGAATTCTGACACACAGGATTCGCATATTCTACCACTATAGCCTATAATTAGGCTTGCATGAGTTAATGTTGGGTAAAGGAAAAGCACTCTTCATAGCTGATGTTCTTTAGGCTTCTCCAAGGATGCTGGTGTGTGGTTGTATGATTTCAGACTAGCCAAAGGAATGTCTGTCATTTGATTTCCACTGGTGTAATGTCCCTCATTGCCACTAATCAGTTTCCTGTCATGAAAATGGTTTCTGTTCCCATCCTCCTTCCAGGCCCTTGAGAGTGCATGTCCATTCACTATCTTATCTTTCTTAATCCATTCTTTCTGAGATCCAAAGGTCACGAGAGGGGACTTGAGTTGTTGATAGGAACCAAGCCCTGGAGGCATCCAACAGTTGTCTGAGTGGCCAAGGACCAAGCATTCTTGAGTGCACATCTCTGTTGCTTCAGCTAGCCCTCTTGGACCAAGTGGAACATCACCTGAAAACAAAGGATGGAGAAGTAAAGAAGAATGCATCAGTGTTGTTGTATGTAAATTATCAAATACTCCTGAGATGCTGCTTAACACTGCATTTGAAACCAGCTCAGACTGGTGTGGTAAAGGGCTTTTCCTTCTACTAATTATGAAGATTTTAATTAAAATGAATGTGAACAGTCTCAAATAAATCACTCAGAATACAATTGATGAAAGTGCCATATTCCTAATAGCACGACACCAAGGCAAGTTTAAGGAAGGAACAAAAATAGAAGTTGCTGGAAAAGTTCAGCAGGTCTGGCAGCATCTGTGAAGGTAAAAACACAGTTAACGTTTCGGGTCCGGTGACCCTTCCTCAGAACTTAGTTTAAGGAAGGGTCTGAGGAAGGGTCACTGAACCTGAAACGTTAACTCTGATTTCTCTCCACAGCTGCTGCCAGACTTGCTGAGCTTTTCCAGCAATTTGTTTTTTTTTTTCAAACTTTTACCTTAACTGTGTCCAAGAAAAAAATTTAAAAGATAAACCAAAAAGTTTAGTTTTTGAGGTCTGGCACTCATACTGGCAAGAAAATGTGTTGAAAAAATTAGGAGGAACATTGTTACATAATCACGTTACTTGTTAATTAAATATATTCAATGAATACAAAACAAAACAACATAGCACAAGAATAAAGGAAAACCGAATTTGAATTGTGTTTAAACAAAGTGTTTCCTGCCATTACCAAGCTCACCAGTTATGATTGATGCTTCACTACCAGGCATTTCATACAAGATGGCTGTCGTTAACAGATAATATTGCATACAATTTTGAAATGAAAAATACAAAAATGGCTCCAGGTTTTCCAATCAGGCATCCACAACCCTGCTAATACTTCTAGAAAAGTAGAAAAATAGATTTACAAAATGCTTGCTCCTTCAGGTTTCATTTTGTGTAAGAACAGGCTGCACGGTACAAGTCCTGAGAGATCACTGAGTAAAGAAGAGTGGAAGAGCAAAACAGACATTGATGTTAAACTTAATTATAATGGCTGAAATACTAAACTAGTTTTACAACAATGGAATGCATTTTCATTGAAAGGAAATGGACACATATGAATTAATCACAGAATGCTTGAATCAGTACTATTGAAAGAAACAGATAAGCACCTCAGTATTTATTATTTTGTATTCAGAAATATTTTCAGCACAATCACCCTGAGGAAAATTTTCTTCTGCTTTCCTTTAAAAGAAATATGCTTCAATAGGCACTATTTAAAACAGGAATGTGTTATGTGGGAGCTTTTATACAAAGGGAGGCATACAAAGTAAGAAAGAAAGCAGTTTTGGAAAGTAGGGGTATATTAGCCTTGCTGCAAATGAAAAAAAATCTTACGTTGGTAACAGTCTGGAAAATTATCCTTACTCTTGTTACATCCAGGTTTGAAGGAGTAACTCAGCTCCTCTCTTTTTAAACCTGGTCACAAAAATAATCTTATATCATGCAGCTATCACACTTCAAAAAAATGAAAATTAAGGGAATAATGTTTACTTGAGTGAAACAACAAGGGAATTCATAATGAACCGAGCCTAAGAAAAATAATGAAAGTTAAAATCAGGCACGCACGCACAAACACAGGTATAAGATTTTTTAAAAGTGTGTACAGTGATAAAGAAAAAAAGTTATGCAGTTCAAAAGTTTCTAGAGTCCTAGTGGTGTTAGACTTCAACCTGAGACTACAGTTGTTTAATTGGTGAATGATATCCTGAGCAACAGCAAAAAAGTGTAGATCTGATGGAGTTATGGGTAAAATATCTGTTTCTCTGATTTGCTTTATCATAGAGTTCAGTTTTTGAAAAGATGAGTAGCAAACAAGAACAGAGGTAGACTTGCAATCCTTGCTGTTACAAATCGATGCTCCTTTCTTTCTGTCCACTGATCTGTAAAGTAACTTTTGAAATATGTTTCATTTGTATATTTCTGCATCTAGCTCTTTTTTTCAAAACTGAATAATCGTAGGCAACCTTTTCATGTTCAATACATGGAACTTTTCATACAAGTGTAAGTTAAAACAGAGATACAGAGTTTTTTTAATGCCTGGCTCTGCCGTCTGTTTTCAGAATTTTCAGATAAAATGATTTCAGTCCAGATAATTTTGTTTATGCCACATTGTTGCCTTGAACTTGCCTCAAACTGTAGTTAAGCTGTTGCTTAAACCATGAAAGGACTCAGACATTAATAATTGAATGATGCACGTTGAGAATTGATGACCCATATTTTTACCCCAATTGTGACACATTGCATTGACACTGTTTGGAATCAATCGCTCTGAGAGCATTTGGAAGACAGAAATGACACTAGGTCTGAGAATGAAATAGGCAATCCAATTTTCAATCATTATAAGAATGGCAGAGATAAGCTTGAGTTGAGAGTGATCTTATTCCCTTAACTTTACAATCTACTTAATGAAATCTGTGAAATGAACTGTCAGAAAACAGACCGATTTCTCTGCTGGAGTCAAGAACTTGTGCTCAAATATTTGCTATCGCACTGACTCAAAAGATTGTAAACTTCAACCTACAGTCCAGAAAGGACGTAAAAGGGTGGCTGACCCTCAGAGAGCAATACCTCTCACATATTGTCAGAGGTGCCACCTTTCAGAACCAAATGTTAAATCAAGGTATTGTCTATTCTCACATTTGGTTGTAAGTGGATCCATGACATGAGTACAAATAATAGCTGGGGCTTATCCTTGGTGTCTTGGGCAATATATATTCCTAAATAAAATCATAAATATCTGGTTATTATCACATTGTTCTTTGCGAGAGCTTGCTCTGTGCAAATTAGATGCCTTCTTCCAAATATTATAATCTGCTATTATCTTGCTGCCATTTAAATCATTTCATAATTTGGCTTATCTTGCGGCCATGTGCTATAGAAAATGCTAATCTTTCTCTCTCTTCTTGGGAACAGAAGTCCAGCTTGGAATTCGTCCTGCACAGTTCTTACTGGTAAAACAGGGATTTGAGTTGTAAAGGTGTAGTAGATTAATGATGGAGAACAAATGTGTCTGTTTCTATAAAGGGCAATTGCTCAACAAACGATTGTCTTCCGCAAATGGGGGTGTAGGATTGATGACCTGAGTGCCAGATTTGAAGCCAGATGATCTTAATTTCAAATCATGGTGCAGTCATGTGTTCATTCTTCTCAAGAAGTTACACACAGAAATTTACATCACAAAAAAGACCATTCAGCCCTACAGACCCGAGTTATTGCTCCACACGAACTCCTTCCTGCCCTATTTCATCTTGTCCCATCAGCATATCCTTCCATTCCTTTCTCCTTTGTAGACTTATTTAGTTTCCTCCTGATGTACCAATGCCATTCACCTCAACCATTCCCTGTTGCAGGTTCCAAATACCCATCACTTGCTGATAAATTAAGTTTTTTCTTGAATTCTTTATTGCATTAATTAATTAATTACCATTTTATATTTATGGCTGTTCGTTTTGAATTCCTATACAAGTGAAAGCACCACCTTACATTATCAGTTCTAACAAATGGAAAACATCAGTCAGATTGTTTTATATTCTCCTTTCTAGCAGCATTGTGGATGCATCTACACCAAATGGGCAGCATTAAATGCCAATGGGCATTAAATGCTGACGCAATCAATAAAGCCACATCTCTTGAATTAATAAATAAATTGTTCTATCAGTGTGACAGGAGACAGGCAACATCTACTTAACGATAGGGGTGGGTAACTGCAAATGCATGTGAGTGACACCATCATGTAAACATATACATTAGTCCTGTTAGTTAGTCCTGCCTGGGCCAAAAATTATGCTGGGATTCTGCCAATAAGTAAATTTCTTGAGCGTGTTTGGCAGGTATGTGAATTGTGATATGTCCCTGGATGACTGATGGAGCTTGCAGAACAATTGTCAGCCCTGATGAATATGTTATGTTTAATTGCCACAAAGGTTATCATCCAACAAATCATTTAAACATTTCTTTGGTAGTGCCTTGAGCTCAAAAGAAATGGTATCCTTTGTGGAAAATTAAAGTAGGGAGGGTTAGGCTTTTTTATTATGAGCCCAGAAAATACTACCAGTGATATCAGTAAATAATGCTTAGCACACTTACACACCATACTTTTGCTATTTGAATGAAGGAATTTTAAAGCCATAACATTCAACCCATCATGCTTGTACCAAGATCTGTCCATTTCATCTCATTCCACTGCTCTTTGCCCATTGTCCACAACTCCTTTTTACATTTTCAAACGCTCCCACTTCAAATAAATATATTTACCATGCTCTCCGCTGAGTTAAAATAGCAGAGAAGTGTCATTGGAATATAATCAACCATGGATTCACAAGTATCGACAGCAATGATTTCAAGGCTTATAATTGACATCGATGCATTCGCTATGTTCAACAGTTTAGTCGGCACAGTTTCAACAGCTGTTTCGAAAGCAGTGTTTAAACAGTGTGACTCCAGCTGTGGCAAAGACAATAAAATTGCCCACTACTCTTGAAATCTAACTCTGAAGGGAGCCTCCTGATTTCACGCTTGACAGAGGAATGGAAGTCGCTCCAGGGCAACAGGATTGTCAGTATATACACGTGCCCCTTCAGGTTGTACTCAAGGGGAAGAAATCAAGAGAATCAAGGTTTTGCTGGATGAAGAAACCAGCTGTGCTCCAGGGAACTTGCCTTAAAGCCACCTGAGCACAGCATGGATCAGAAATGACTCACTTACACAAAACTTGCATCAACCACAGAGGGCTAGAGGGATAAGAAATTAATGGAACAGAGCTATTCTTGCTGATCACACTTATAAAAGGAAGGCATTTTAAAAAAAAAACTATGTTTTTGTAAAAAGGTATAATTTTCATCATTGATTTTTGCAGTATTTGGAGAAGATACAAGTGTAACCATTTGACTCTCCTCTAAAGTAAATTAAAACCTCACTTATGGTCATGTATTACTGATAGACTGATGAATAAGATTCTGTCTTGTTATAAGTTGCCATAAATTGCACATTATATACCGTTACTTCACTCAACAAGAGAACATTGTTCCTATGGTTCTGCCCACTGCATAACTCTCCTCCAACTGCTGTGAAGAAAGAGCTTTGAGATTTTTAACCTTCCAAGAGAAAAGCAGAACATACTCATTAGTGATCCCTTGATAGTCCAGCTAAGATCAAGAAGTCACAATTTGAAGAATTGTGAGTCAAAACCTGTTTCCTAATGGCAGTTTGAACAGCCAGTAACAAGTCAGGATTATCCTCTGAGCTTCTGTCTTTTTCAATTTCATGTTGCTGTGCTATTTTTGTCATTCTTAAGGGATAAAATATAACTTTTCTTGGGATTGATGGAATGTACAACTTAGAGCTGGTTGGAATTAAGGGTTAGGATTATCAACATTTGACAATTTGGAGACTCTAATCTGAGACGTAGACTTCCGTCATAGATATAATTACAATTAAATTAGTTCTTGTCACTTGGGCTGCATAGTGTGACCAAATGATGTCATTACATTATTATTCTCAGTCTATATTTTTTCAGTTATTAGTTTCTCATTCTCTTTTACAATTAAACTGGCCTTGGGATCAACAACAATTAAATCCTGATTCCAGGTAGGATAAAATGAGAGACTGCCATAAAGGAAAATCTGTGTGAACATCTACAGTACTAATAGAAACACTCTGCTGTGAGTTCCTATCATTTAACCTACTGCTTTCATTATCGTTATATATGCTGCTAGAGACTTGAACCTTATTGCTTTTTTTAACCATCTCTTTTTTTCTGGTGACAGAATCAATGGGAATTATTAATACAATCAAAATAGGTGTGAAATTACAAACCTTAATTAGATGCCAGAAAGATTACTATTGGATTTGTGATATTCACACCTAACGTAAAGGTGTTTGAAGGTTGGTGTAGCTCTCAGACTCAAAATGAGATCTATAGTGAAGGCAGCACCAACCAAACTTTCCAGATACAAGACGCTGAGTTTTATGATTAAGTTTCAAATCATTGGGCCTAGAGCAGGTGAAACTAATTGGAAAAAAAAAGTTACTTTAAAACAGGCCTCCACCCAGAATCGAAATAAATCATATCTGCTGCAATGAATGTAACTTAGATCTTCTGGGGGGGAATTTGTATTTTCTATAAGAATGAATTTTAGATTTGATTGGCTAATTATGTTGATGTTTTTGAACATTCTGTTTATGAACAAAGAGCTATAAATAAGATTCTTAATGTATACAAGAATATATTCACAAGTAATGATTTGTAAAGCAAACTTGGAACAACATTTTAGTGCACAGGGCTGTTGTGGTGCTTCTGAAAGACTATGTAATTGAAAGATTTGTTAGAAAGCATCTAGATATTGAAAGATAGCACAGTATCTGCTGATTGTTGATCAGAGTTGTCATTACATTTTGGTCACAATTGCCTCTGAGCCAAAGGCTGCGGGTTCAAGCATCAGTCCAGGGCTAATTTAATTCAAACATGTACTGAGATAGTGTTACCTTGTCAGAGATGCCTTATTTCCAGTAGGGCATTAAGTAAGTCTCTGTCTCAGGCAGATGTGAAAGATCCCATGAAGAAGAGCAGAGAATTGGGTACACTGTGATACCTCATGCAACACATTAAGGATAATTTGTAATTTCTTTAAAAGGTCTGTGGAATATCTAAATGTTTTTAAAAATGTTTGATTCGGCTTCTTTAAGAATTTGCATCAATTGTAAAGGGATCATTGTAACTTGGATTACAAGAAATACTGGCTCATGCGACCTGGGTGACCTTTGACTTGAAAACCAGTAACAGGAAGGATGTTGCAAAAGAAGCTATGTGGCAAACAAACGGAAAGAAAAGCTGCAAGCAGAGTAGCTGGAGGATGAAGGGCATCAGTGCACAGATGTAGACACGAGGGAACAGGGACAGAAAGAGGAACATTGAATTTTTGCCAGATGAAGAAACAAATCACTCTCAGGAAGAGTTCAGTTACTCTTTCTGGCAGTAGATAGGAGCTCTTTGAGGCATAAGTGAACTGGTCAGTAAGATCCAAAACTGAGAAAGCTGTATGAATAACTCGAAGATGCCAATAAGCTGGGTGTTTGCCCAGAAGTGGCAAAACTGTGAATTGAGACCATATTGGTTAATTTTTTGAGAAGTAATTGCAGGAAGCTACACCATCAGGACTCTATAGACCCAAGAGAGACATGGGCCACAGAGCAAGGGCTCCTAGAAATGTGTTTTGCTGATGATAATCTTATCCATGAAACTTAAAGGTAAAAGTTATTGTCAGATAGGGCTCCCCCGAAAATAAAAAGCAGGAATTGTGGAACTGTGCTGTTATATGGTGCAACATTTCAGTACAGAGTGATATGCATGCTTGTGAAATGTGTAGGATGTGTCTTTGTTGCATCCACTATTTACCTTTCAATTGGTTTAAGGTGAGAGGGGAAAGTTTAAAAAGGACCCAAGCAGCAACTTTTTCACACAGCGGGTGATGCGTATATGGAATGAACTTTTAGAAGAAGTGATAGATGCAGGTACAGTTACAACATTTCAAAGACATTTGAACAAGTACATGATTGGGAAAGGTTTGGAGGGATATGGGTCAAACACAGGCAAATGGGAATAGTTTAGTTTGGGAAACTTGGTCAGCATGGATGAGTTGGATTGATGGGTCTGTTTCTATCCTGTATGACTCTATGAATCATCATTTGCCTGTTAGTTCATGCATAATTTGTGTTGGTTTTGAGTTGTGTTAAAGTAAAAGCTATATAATGTGGAAACTTATAATAAATTCTTCATTTTGGATGGCATTCTGCAAATTGGGTCATTTGGGTATTCAGTTTTCCCCATGAGGTTGTAACAACATGTCCTGGTAAACACCATTAAAACAGATTAACTGTTCACCCTGTTTATGAGACTCAGAACTAGCTGTGTTTGTTGGGACAGGTCAACTACTTGTCCGACACCAGACTTCTGACGCAACTGCTCTACACAGTAAGAGATGAGACAACTCCCAGGAGGAGATAGTAGCACTTTTGAGAAGTCATCAAGACATCCAAGAAGATATGCACTGATTCATGGAAGACCTGAGATTGGAATTGATCGAATGGAGAAGGTTTACTCAGGAAGACAACAAAGATACTCTAAAGATTTTATCAGAACATGCAGAGTTAAAGTATAGGCTATGCAGAGAACATACAAACAACTCACCTACTCAACTCTTCTAGCAGCAATTGCCCCACATCTGGCAGAATATGCTAATTACATTTTGGACCAATCACGCATTTTAGAACCCATTGAACTGGAGTAGAAGCATGTCATCTTTGATCCTCAGAGACTGTCTCAGGAGAAGAGATGGAAACTCTTTTTTTTAGCAAATGCTTGTCTTTCGATGGCCACAAGTAACTTTGTCTTTTCATCTATATTATTTCCAATTGTTGAGTCGTATAAAAATTGGCATGTCTAGAATTATAAATAACTGCTTGGGAGAAGATTCATGCTATACTATCAATTATATGCACTGACAGCCTTCGACAATTCTTGACATTAGGAAGAGGTCACACGTTTTATTATCGTAAAATGTGAATGTCTGCTGCAAACCTGAAAGCCAATTTTGTCGCTTCCAAGAAAGCTACATTTATCCACTAATGAGTAAATAATACGACAGCTTTGTGGAAGCCCAATTCTATACAAAATTGTGCAGAGTTTGTAGCTTCATTACGATTCAATCACCTTTTCATTTTGTCCAACACGATCAGATAAATTGTAAAGAACTCCTGGTTTGGCACATAGACGGCTTAAAGCAGAAGAGGACACCTGCTCAGTCATTTGATAGCGCTTTAAAGTTGTGATTTTCTCACCCATAGACTCTACAGACTGAAAACTTGTTCACCTTGTAGGGCAAACTGAAAAGAACACAAACTCCTCTGCACAAAAGCGATCATCCCCTCAGTACTGAAACAGCTGAGTGTTTCTTCTCACTTCTTTCTACAACCCCTAACTAAATGGCCACTTTATTGATCTACACTGAGCAGCTGAAGATGGTTGCTGGCAGGATGATTGCCTGCTATTCAAAGTTGGTCCATCAATACCCTATAAATCTTAGAAATATCTGAGCTTCTTAATTGCTGACCTACAAGGATCTTATTTTACAAAACATGGAAACAAAGCTGAACTATTGGTATTTTATACCTTTTTGATTCACGTTGCCTTATTAAAAAGTGCCAACAAGTATTGATAGCAGAGAACCTGCCAATTTGACCCAACAGCGATATGCCTATGTTCACGCTCCACATAAGACTCCTAATGCTCTATTTCAGAGACAGTTCACATTATTTCATTTAACCCTATACCCCATAACTATCTATTTTTGTCTCTTTCATGAAATTATTTGGTGCCCCATTAAACATATTAATATTATTTATCTAAACTACTGGTAAAATGATCTGATTCATTTATTACAAGGAAATGATAAGTCATATTAAAAGTACCTCGTATATATTCTATTTGTGAACCAAATTACGGGTGTCACACTAATTTTACTTCATTACAACATATATTTTTTTCTTCATTCTAACAACAGACAAAACTGTCGCTTGCAAAAAGCCAACATGTCCAAAACAATAGCCTAAAATTAATATCATAGAATCCCGACAGTGTGGAAACAGGCCCTTTGGCCCAACAAGTCCACACCAACCCTCAGAGCATCCCACCCAGACCCATCCCCCTATATCCCACCTAATCTACTCACCCCTGAACACATATGGGCAATTTAACATGGCCAATCCACCTAGCCTGAACATCTTTGGACTGTGGGAGGAAACCCACGCAGACACGGGGAGAATGTGCAAACTCCACAAAGAAAGTCGCCCAAGGGTGGAATTGAGCCCAAGCCCCTGGCGATGTGAGGCAGCAGTGCTAACCACTGAGCCACCATGCTGCCTCAATCAGTTGTCAGTGTTTTTAATATTCAGTGACAGTACATTGAAAATACCAATTTTCAAGATCCTCAGACAAAGCGAAGTTTGGACAACAAGTGGAATAATGTGATAAAAACACAAATACCAACAGTATTTTTCAGATTACAGAGAACCAGTTGAAATGCAAAATGGCATCATCACTTGATTGTCAAGGTATGAGACCACTCCCTGTTGTTCAACTGACTCGAGTTTCACACAAGTTGTATCACTGCAGCTGTGGTGAGGTTTTGTAAGACAGAAAGACTTTCATTTATATGGTACCCTTCACAACCTCAGGATGCCTCAGATGCTTTATGACCATTTGAAATACTTTTGAAGTATCATCACTGTTGTAACATAGGAAAAGCAACAATTTGTTTGCAGCAAACTCCCACAAACAGCAATGTGATAATGACTAGATCATCTATTTTTAAATGATGACTGTGTAATGAATATTAGACAAGGAACAGGGGAAAGAATGCCCTTCCTCTCATTCTCTGAGGCCCTTTTATTCCATCCAGGGCAGAAAGTCACTGAACTTATCTTCTCATTTCAAAGATGGCATCCACAAAAGTGATATGCTCCCTAATCCTGGAACTGGAGCAACAGCCCATATTTTGAGTTCAGGTATCCAGAGATAACTCTGGAACCACAACCTGCTCACTCAGAACCAAAGAGCTTCCAAATAAAAACCGAAAGAATTGCGGATGCTGTAAATTAGGAACAAAAACAAAGTTGCTGGAAAAGCTCAGCAGGTCTGGCAGTATCTGTGAAGGCAAAAACAGAGTTAATGTTTTGGGTCCAGTGACCCTTCCTCAGAACCCTTCCTCTGTTCTGAGGAAGGGTCACCGGACCTGAAACGTTAACTTGTGTTTTCTTCCACAGATGCTGCCAGACCTGTTGAGCTTTTCGAGCAACTTTGTCTTTGTACCAAAGTGCTTCCAGCTGAGCCATGGCCAATGCACAATGATTTACTGGGCTACTTTACATTATAATACTGTTTGTACTGCAACACAAGCCTGCAATAATGTGATTAAATGCAAGGTTATCCACTTTGGCAGCAAAAACAGGAAGGCACATTATTATCTGAGTGGCAAAAGATTGCGAACGGGGGAGATGCAAAAGACATTGGCTTCCTTGTACACCGGTCACTGGAAGTAAGTGTGTTTTCCACAGCAAGCAGTGAACAAGACAAATGCTGTGTAGCCTTAAAAGTAAGATTCAAGTACAAGAGCAGGGATGTCTTGCTGCAATTGTGCAGGGTCCTGGAGAGGCCACACCTGGAGTCTTGTGTGCACTTTTGATTTCCTTACCTGAGGAAAGATTATTTGTTGCTACAGATGGAGTGCAACAAAGGTTTACCAGACTGATACTTGGGATGGCAGGACTGACATATGGAGGGAGACTGAATTGGTTAGGATTGTGTTCACTGGAATTTAGAAGAATGAGGGGAGATCTCATAGAAACCTGTAACATTCTAACAGGACCATAAAGGGTAAACACAGGAAGAATATTCTTGATGACTAGGAAATCCAAATCCAGGGATCACAGTTCACGTATATGGTGTACGTCTTTTAGGACTGAGAACAGGAGAAGTTTCTTCACCCAGAATGTGGCGAACTGTGGAATTTTCTGCAGTCAAGGTCAGACATTGAATATTTTCAAGAATGAGTTATAGTTCTTGGATCTGAAGGGATCAAAGAGCATGAGGAGAAAGCAGGAACAGGATACAGAGTTGGATGATCAGCTATGATGATAATTAATTGCAGAGCTGGTTGGAGGGCCAAATGGCCTACTCCTGCTCCGAATTTCTTTGTTTCCATCTCGGTAAAGTGTTTACTGTCTTGTTGGCAGCAGCATTAGTGTAACAGTGTGACAGCAGAGAGGATATCAATACACAGTGACAGATAAACTGAGGAAAATGTGCCACTTTTAGTTGGCTGTCATCAACTTTTTTTTGATAGAATGCTACCAGTACATTTTATTTCAGTCAATTATCTGAACTGGGTTTCTCTATGCCACACAATGAAAGACATCTTTCACTCATACCAGCTGTTGGAGGAAAGTATACTCAGTGAGAACATTCATGTATGAAACAAACCCCTTATACAGTTTGTAATTGTCAGGCCAGTAACAAATTGTTGCTTTCTGAAAGTTAAAACATTTAATTTGCCTCTTCAGCATCAATACTTTATTTTAAAATCACGGACTCCTTTTCTTTCAGTCACAGGGAAGTTGCTTGTTAGATACCAATACCATTTTAACATAACAGTTAAACCAATCACTCACAATATCTTTTCATGCCGGAAAGCAGACCATAAACACGTACTCTTCCTTTGCTAGCACAAAACACCTGCAAGGCTATTTGGCACATTTTCAACATTGGGACCTTAAACCCAGGCTCTCGTAAAATTAAGCAATAAAGGATAGAATCTTGGAGCCTAGTCTTTATACACTTAAAGGTACACAATATATCACACACCTCCAACTAATTGGCCTTCTTTCAATCAACTGTCACATATCAAAACATTTATTAAATCAATTCATTTGGATGTATTATGACACATTTCCAGGAAAGGACTGCTATGTCACAAAAGCCCCTTGCGCTCCCATATATAATTGAGCCCAGGTGATTGCCCAATTAATACTCACCACCTGAGTACAACTAACACCAAATTAATCTATTGAATAAATCTGTCGGATCGTTATGTTGCAGTGGTAGTGCCCTTTTGTTCTTAGCTAGGAGGGCTGGGTTTAAGTCCCAACTGCACCAGAGATAGGTAATAAAATCTTTGATCAGGTGCTTTGGAAAATATCTACTCAAACCAAGACCATCTTTGTAGCTGAAGCTATTGTCTCCACAAGATTTCCCATGTGCTGATCTTACTGAGCTGTAGTTATAGAACTCATCACCATAGTACATAAACTGGTAAAAGAAAAATATCCCAGAGCCATATTGTACCTTCTTAAGGCCAAATGGGTTGGCTTTTAATCATTAACTCCATTATACAAAATGAAAGGTCACACGTGACATAATAAGGATGGGTGTTATTCATTTAAATTGGTCAATGATAAATTGGAGCAAGTATCTCAACTTGACCCGTGTATGTGTAGTCATTGGACATCTTTAACTGGAATCCTGATAATGGGTTTCACAACCACTCATATGGAGACTGGCACACCCTCACTTACTTGATCCTGTGGTGAATTTCTTACTATTTATTGATGGCATCACTAAAACTATCTATCACCACCTGGGTAACATCAGTTGACTTTGCGCCTGTTTTAGTTCATCTGCTGCTGAAACCCTTATTGTGCATTCATTGCTTCTGAAATGCCCTACTGCAAAGTGCTCAGGACTGGTCTCCCGTATGTCTTCCTCCATAGATTTAGAGGTTATCTAAATATGTTGCCTGTGTCTGAACTTGCAACAACTCCAGTTTCTCTACCTCCTATGGACTCACTGACCTACACAAGGTTCCATTGAGAAACACCATGAATATGCTTTTGGTTGCTTAAGCCACATGCTTAAGAATACCCTCCCAACACTTCTCAATCTGTCTACAACATATTTCTCCTTTAAGACGTTCATTAAAACACATTGCTTTGAGCCAAACATTTAATTATGTCAACTAATATCTCTTTTTGCTTTCCCAGCGCCACCATATGTTTCATAATACTCCTGTTAAGTTCCTTTAGATTCTTTTTGCATCAAACGATTTACCAAAATATAAATTGTGGTTGTGAACCAGATCTTACAGATAGTGTGGATTGGATGCAACATTTTGACTGCATCGCAAAATGCCTACATTCTGTGTGCAAAAGAAAAGACCCTGAGCTTCCTGTTGTCTGCCACTTTAACACATCACCTTGTTCCCTGGCCAACATCTTTGTCTCAGACTCGCTGCTGTTCTTCAGTGAAGCTCCGCACAAGCTGGAAACACAGCACCTCATTTTCCACTTGGGAACTCTACAGCATTCTGAACTCATTGAGTTCAACAATTTTAGTGCTTGAGCTGTCCCATGTCCTTACCCCAGACCCCACACATTATCACATCATCTGCTATGAAACACATCTACTCCCCCTTCCCTATCTTCTGCATAAAAACCGAGGGCATTTTCCTAACTACCATTAGTTCTGAGGAAGGGTCACTGGACCCGAAACCTTATCTCTGATTTCCCTCCACAGATGCTGCCAGACCTGCTGAGCTTTTCCAGCAATTTGTGCTTTTTTTTATTTTGATGTCCAGCATCCGCAGTTCTTTCGGTTTTTATTCAGGATATTTTTATAACTGCCCTCTAATGCAGATGCAGCTCACCAGTTTGAAACACCTTAATGCGGGGCAACGCCGGGAAGGAAACGGGGAGTAATTGGCTCAGTCCTATTTTCACCGGATTTGAGCACCAGCATTCTGATCGGGGCATCTGTGGTCAATACATGTGTAATTTAGAAATAAAGGCAAATTTGTGATAATTATTTTTTTCCAGAATGTTTTAACGAGCATTACTCACCAATAAAGCAAACAATACATTTAGTTGCAAAAAGAACTAAAACTGTTGTACATTGTGCATTGATATGGTGCTATTTAAACGATAGAATGTAATATGTATTGTCTAAACGTTCCTTTTGCAAATTGCTGTCAGGTTATGAACCCAGCAGTTCCAACTGCAGCAATCGGCAGTGAAGTGTCTGCAATGTCATTGCGGAGAATTAAAGGAGGACTCTCAGTGTTGGTACACTGTTCATGTTGTGTAACAGAAACATTTTTAATCAAACATGGGATAGATGTGTGGAAGACTCACTCTCCTCTCCGAGTCCAGCAGATGGATTTAAATATTAAATAAGTTAATGAATGTAGGAACAAGGAGTATGATATCTACATAATGAAGGCGTCATTACAGTCATCGATTTGCTGTTGATCGCTGATCTTTTCAAATTTCAGAAACCATCGTTTGACAGCAGTCCATACAATCAAATCTTCGTGATCAAATTTGCAGGAATAGCTCAAACCAGAGATGGTCACGGAAGGGCTCCCCTCTCTGTGTCTTTGCATCACTCATAAATCGGCAAACGCAAACTTATTGTAACAGGCCAGGACAACGCAACATTACACCGACACATTCCCGTTGTGGTCTGCTGCCTATCAGAGACAGTAGCACACTAGCTCTCGGAAATTGACAAAACATTGAAACGGTTTCGCCAGAAGTGTGCGCAAAGCCTATCATTATCATCAGTTATTTAAATTTCCAAATTCTGTAATTGGCTTAATACCCGACTGAAGAAATATGCGAGATGGTGCTGTAAAATCCCACGATTCTTGGCTAATAATTGCTGGCCTTTATTCTGGGCTTTTGACCGCAATGATGCTACTCCGAGCACATTACCTCTACAGACAAGCAACAACTACACCGAAGAAACTCTTTATTGTTACAATGTGAGAATTAATTTCTTGAGCGAACAGTTCAACAAATGTCATCTCTTTAAAAGCACCATGATTCGAGTCGGCTGGAAGACAGAATATTTATTTGAAATCCCAATTTAAAAATAAACTCAGGCTGATGTAATCATATAGTTCAATGGTATAAAGTAGGTAGCTTTTTATGTTTAATTAACAAAAAAAAATTGACATGAATGTTATCCTGCTGGGGAAGGGGGTGAAATAAAATTTCTGTTAGTTTAAATATGGATTTTGAGTTCTGCCTATTTAACGTCAATTTGTTATATAGCAGTCATAGGGGAAGTTGTGGGGGAGTGTTATGTGGGCTTGACTGCCACAAGGGAAAGGGCAGCAAGTGAGTTAGCCAAAGATTTCTTCTTTCAAAATGACATTGCCTGCTGTTGGTCGCTGGTGCCAGTGTATTATTTTTTCTCTGCACATGGGCCATATCGATCTGAAAAGTAGGACAGGTTTCTTTTCTTAACGTCACTAAAGCTGTCTCCATCGGTGATGAGTTTTACTAATACCTTAATCTTACCAGAAACGTCTTTCAGTCTCTGCTGCAATAATAGATGATGCTCGCAAACTTACATGTCGCTTTTTTTTCGAGAGTGGCATTTTTAAAAACGTTTTGGCGAAAATAAGTTAGACTGATTTTATCTTAAAGGGCATCAATACTCTACAGCACATTAGTAATACAATTCTTCAAGATTTTCACACTTGCTGTCTTTAAGGAGCCACTCTGTTTAAGGCAGAATCAGCTATTTATGTGAAACTGCCTTAATTCCATTTAATTCTACTCCCACCTTGTCACGTTCTGCAATAGTTTTCATGATTCCAAGAATCCAATTCTCTACCTTAACTAATAAGTAACATAAGTTTCACCTTGCTTAAAAGAACAAAACAAATGTAACTTTGTGCAAAATTCAGACTTATTTTGCTTCTATACATGCTCAGATACTGATACTTGAATATTTGCTTTATTTGCTCATATTTGAATCAGGAATTTGAATTTGTCAATCGTCGAATCCTCCCCAAGTGAACTTAATCGGTCAAGGAAATGATATGGACAAATTACTTTTCATAAGATATAATTTATCCTCAAGTCATGAATCAGTACATCTCTCTGCGAACAGTGAGATTTGGCACCCATCACATCAGCGGAAACTACAAACCAGGCTCTGGAAAAAGAAGAACCACCTAGATGTAATCTATTCCCAGTCTTACACATCTTAAACCCATGTCACCCCCTCCTCCCCAATCTGTTAAACTAGAATAATCTATCAATATAGACATTATCCAGCCTTTTAATTATTTTAATGACTTCCATCAGATTAATGCTAAGACTACACTACTCTAAAGTGAATAGATCCTTAAGTTGACCTGAACTGGTTCTTTCATCCAGTACTTATTCTTGGAGCTCTCCTTTGGATCTTTTCCAAAGTCATATGAGGAGGATTGACAACTGGACATATCACTCTGGATGTGGCCTAACCAAACTGTATAATATCAAAATACAGTTATTTGATTTATACCAGGGGATTCTGTTAACTGTGCAGAAAGAGGAGAAATGTTATCAAAGTTTATCACCTTGCAGTCAAGTTAAATGCAAGAATGCCAAATTTCAAATGGAGCAACAATTTATATTTGAATTACATGGGAGCAGTAGTTTCCTGGTGCACTCCACATGGCAACACCTTGACTAGACCAAGTAGAGAAGATGCACCAACCGATCATCACCCATCTCTCATGCAGTATATATTTTTGCTCACTTTGAAATCATGTAAAAGACTTTTTTTTCAATAATACTCCAAATCTGTACTACTAAGCAATATGACTCAGTACCCTGATTCCTCTGAATACAGTTTCATTACAGTGGCAATGAGCTTTCAGCGATCTGAACAACAAAACCTAGAAATTGTTCCCTCTGAACCTCTTTCAGTGTATAAAAAGAGCCACTTAGGGGCAGGGAGGGGGGAGTGCTCCAGGGAATCAATGGGCTACTTATTGAGAACCTCCTTGTGTTAAACTACAGGGGGTGGAGGGTAAGGCAGCAGAATTATAGCTGGAAAACAAATAACTAAATATAATTTTAGAAGAAATTACTTTAGATTTATCAGTTATATTGTGAAAGAGACTGCCACCTAGTGCAGCAAAAGTAGACAGAAATATTGGGAAAAGCAGAAAGCTGACTGAACAATTTGGCACTTATGTGGTGTGAGATTTAAGTAAATATTCTTTATAATGGATTGCAGGTATCAAATAGATATTTTGCTTAGTATGTGCTGGCTTCATATGCTTCTTTTTGTTTTCATTATCATGATACTCACAAACTGTGAGGGAGCTGTGCAGAAAAAAAAGTCGCAATCATCAAAATCCAGCAATTACATGACACCATGTCCATTTCAGAGGTGTAGAATTAAGTTTTGACAGGAAATCAAATGGTACACATGCGCTCTCATACTGCCCATCAAAAACGTAATCAGTTTTGTTTTTATTTGTCTTTTTGGTAATCATCCAGAACTCTCACCTGAACCTGGCATTAGACCCACTGCATAAACTAATCTGTTGGTTATGACCTGTTTCAGGCCCCTTGTGAATCTGGACTGTGAGTGCACCGAGCATCATGAATTTGGTTTGGTCAGGCACCAAACAGCCCAGGGAGCACCTCTCAGCTCTACACGAAAACCGCCAACTGCTGAAATTCACCTTACTCCTCGCCAAACTCCTCCCACTTCACTGCCCCTCACTGGATTCCCTATGCAAGCTACACTGGTGTACTCAAACAGATGCTGAATCTCATCAGTACTGGTATAATGAGGCTTCAGATCATTTGGCATTGTCACATCACTGCTCCTATTAAATATGTGCACAGTGGTCTGCATTTGGGATACACCCTGATCTGACCATGTTCCAAACCCTAAACTCTAACAGTTAATGAGAAATTAGGAACCTGCGGTTTTTTTTCAGTTAATTATGGAATTCATCTAACTTGGAGAACACAGTTGCTAAATAGCTTTAATGTAACCATTGACATCATCTTGATTGGTTTCTGACGTGCTTCAATGTTCTCTCAACATTATGCACTCATCTGCTACTTCTTCTTTTACCCTAAATTTCTCTATCAATTGTTATCAGGACAAGGCTGTTGGGTCTTCATTCCCAATGTCTGTACTTGGCTATCTTTCGCTCTTCAATAGTACTTAGCAATTCATTTGATTCCCAAATATTTGCTCTTGATCAAATCCACTGATTTTCTTTTTTGATTCAAAGTGCCTTCTGTCATACCCATATTTTGACAGATATTATCCTCCTCTTTCTGAAGAGTCCAACCCTCCATACAGCACAACTCTCCACAAGTGACAAAATAATACATCTTACTATTTCACATAGCAGTATTAGTAAACTCGATCACATAGAAGCATGAGAACAGAAGGAGGCCATTAAGTTCCTCAAGCCTCTTCTACCAATCAGCGAGATCATAGTTAATCTATGACTTAACTCCATATATCTATACTTATGCAACATCCTTTAATGCATTTGGATTATAAGCATCTTCCAATTTCAGTTGTAAAACTTAGAATTGACTTGGTGTCAATTGCCATTTGCAGAAGAGTCCCACACCTCCATTGACTTTCAGGTAAAGATATATTTCCAGACTTCAGACCAGAAAGGCTTCACTGTATGTTTTAGATGACGTTCCTCTGAGTCGCAGATTCCCCAACAAATGAAAAGTTTCTTTTTGATCTATTTCCTTTAACACCTTTGAAACTTTGACAAAATCTTCACTTAAATTTCTAAATTCTGGGGAATATAACCCAGTATTTGTGCAATCTGTCCAATTTACCCTTTGGAATGGAGTTGTCCCTTTTCTAGAGAGATGAGTCACAATCTATTCAGTTTTTTTCTAAAAGCAATATCGTCTTGGTTTTGTTATCTTGCTTGCAAATCTTGTTTTCACTTTCCTTATTGCCTCCAGATCCTTTCTGAGATGTGGATGTCAAAACCTTGCACAGTATCAGTTTAACCACAGTGATTATTAGGGCAGCTTGGCCTGCAAACTATACATGCACAAATTAAAATTATATTGCCTCTACCTAATTTATTCAGCACCAGGCATCCTATTGATTTTCATTAGATTCAAATTTGCATCCACATAGAAAATAAAACAGTGTACTAACCCACTGCACCCTTCCATTAACCAGATTGATTTAAAATTGTTAGAGTGCATTATGTGTGTTTCAAAAAGCAAAGCAAGGCCACAGCCTTATTTTAGTTTGAAGGGGGGTTTGTTCTCACTGAAACACTGAGTTTTGAAGACCAGCTATTATCTTTTGTTGTTATCTAAATTATCTTCTCCTGGGAAAAATCCTTATCCACTAATGTGCAAATTTGTTGTACTAGCTCCCCTGGTGTAAATGATTTTCCACATACAAACGATACCTTAGGACTAACTAGGGGGGAAATCTGTCACTCTAATGTTATTTACATAGCCTGCAGACAGGATTGTCACATCAGAAGCATTTCTGAAAACCTCAGCAAGTTCTGGGAAGATATCCAAGTTCTCAGTCCCTGAGTCTGAATTTGAATCTTGTAATAGCTCAGATGGCTTTTAGCTACTAATGCTAGTGGCAACACCTCCAAGGCAACAAATTATATCACAAAAATACAACTTAGTGCAAATTTTCCTGCATTTGCCTTTCAAATTTAAAACCGTCTTCAATTTCAAATTTCTGATAAAATCTCAACATCACAAACTTGATATGTTTAGCCTTCCCACATTTTGATTTCTGTCAGTATTTTAGAATAATTAGCACAGGTTTCTGAAGGAAAAAGCCAGTATCAAGTAATATCCTCGTGTGTAAGCTCATCACTGTGTCAGTCTGATTGCAAGTTTTGCTGTAGGTGGCAGAGTCTGTCTCGCTGGGAGAAAAGAGCACTTTGTAAATTGGTATGGGTCTGCAAATGAAATCACCTCAAAGCAGGGAACATTACTGTAATAGATTGTTAGATAACCAGCCTGACTCCAATATAAAAGCAGTGACAGAAAGAGGAGAGTATGCAGACATGATTAACAGATTAATGAGTAAATTAACTACCCAACATTGGCCAGACAGACCAAGACTTTCATACTTGGCTGCCATTAAGTTTTTTTTTATTAATGAAAGAGCTGTTTGAATGAAAAAAGGGTCAGCTATCTCAGGTGGTTGAACAGCAGGTTTGAGATGCAAAGTGATGCCAACAGTGCAGGTTCAGTTGCTGTGCAGACTGAGACCACCTTGAATGCCCTGTCTTCTCAATCTTGGCTGAGGCACGGTGACTCTCAGGTTAAACTATCAGTTGTCTCTCTGTAATGAGACAGTAGGACTATGGTAACTTTACCTTTTAGAGCTAAGAACTGTGGAGTTGATAGGAAAATAACTCCTACATGTAGGATGAAGGCTCCATCATTGATCGATCAGCCATAGACTTTGGGATGAGGATTTGAACAAACAGTATTTTATTTCTCGACAAGGAAAGATAGTGGTGGTGGTGGTACAGACTTGGAGAGCAGATTGAGGGGAGTGGATGGTACTGTTGAGGATGGAATTCAGCCAAGGCCCTGTTTCTAATCCCTCTGGTGATCTGTCTGGTTAGTGTACAAATGGAGATCACGTGTACACAAGGCTGTTGTGTTTCACCCTTTTTGATCCTGCTGATGTCTCTCGGCTCAGTCTTTCTATTTTGTGTGAAATACCAGACAGCAGCTAGTACCTAAGAAACTGTGCTACACATGAGTCAGAAGTGGAGAAAAACACAGAAAGAAGTGTTGGGGAGGAAGTATGACAATTTTATCATTTAATGCAAATGAACAAGCATAGAGTGAGAGGTAGTTATTTGCACTCCGCCATTTAAAAGAAAAGCAGATATAACTTATGCATGTGTGTCTTGACAGATGGTGTAGGAGAGAGTTTAAGATTTCTGTAGCATTCGGACAAGTTTAAAGACAGGACTAAATTTTACAAATGAAACAAGTTTCAAACAAACTTGTGTTAGTAGTTTTTGTTTGGAGAAGTTAAGTAGAACAATTGGAAGATGATTTTACACAAAGATGGTAAGGGATAAGCCAAATGTTAGGGAGGTACTTAGATAAATTTTAGCAATTGGGCAAGGCAGTTTAAAATAGTAAGTTTAAGGACTGGAACCACAAAGGGTCTTACCTTTGGATAAATAAAGTAGTGAAACAAAAACAATACCAGATAAAGTTTGGAAACATAAGGCACTAATTAAAACAGATGAACATCATTACTCAATGGAAACTTGGGACAAAGTTTGATTGCAGTGGGGCAGGGCCTGAGATTGGGACATTTGCAGGTCCTGAGCCCACTTGAGTTGATAACAGGAGTGGCAGTGTTTTGTCTTTTTTTTCTGTAGGATGCCTCTATTTGGCCAATACGAGTCTTGGCATCCAATTAAGGACTACATGGGTGTACATGACGGTAGCTCAGTCAGACTACCACTGGTCACTGCTGAGAAATACAGAGGATCTCAGAGCTGCAACCAGTAAGTTATAGAAAAAAAATCATGTGATCAAGGTCAGAGGACAAAGCCAACAAAAAAAAACAGTCTGACTAAAAATAACTGGCCCTTCACTAAAATTTCTCTGTAACTTTGACAAAAAACACCATTGAAGAAAGTTGAAATAATGGAGGTTTTGTGGCATAGCAATAAATTATGCAAAGGAATTTAACATTTCCAGCAGCCTAAACAAGCTGGAAGAAAGCCCTTCAAAAAAGTACGGAATGGGGAATGATCAGTACTTGAAACTTTGTTCTAAGTGTCAAGATTTGAACAGAGATAGTAGGAACTGCAGATGCTGGAGAATCTGAGATAACAAGGTGTAGAGCTGGATGAACACAGCAGGCCAAGCAGCATCAGAGGAGCAGGAAGGCTGACTTTTCGGGCCTAGACCCTTCTC